>NC_066550.1:4885407-4916611 GCF_024679095.1 Eriocheir sinensis | reverse complement strand
AAGAACATAGATATATCAATAGAGTACACGAGGGCAGTATCCAGAGAGCCTTAGACTGGAAACACAGGATAGAGAACGTAAGAAAACAGACCAAGTGATAGCACAGATGCTAAACATAGAGAACATAGATATAGCAAGAGAGCGATACAAGACCACAGAGAGCGTACATAGAGGGTTCCTAAAGCCTGGATATTTGGTTAACTGGCGGCCATCTTAGGGTGACGGATGAAGAGACAGAGAGAAATTTAACATCACATAAAGTTATGTCTGCTGTCACACATTGTTAATAGCGCCTTTAAGGATCCTCTGGTTGATAGGACTTATATTTTCTGTCTATCTTACCCCCTGGTTATTGTTACATTGGTACTTGGTCATATTACATCTAAATCGGAAAAAATGTGCTGAATTTGAAAATCAAACGAAAATTTAATACAATATAAAGTACATGAATGACAAGGAGTTGAAGTAAAAAGGTGAACAAAATGTTTATACACAAATCATAATCTTTTTTCATTATTTTATTGTAGGTTTACTCTCAGTGCAATAAATCTGTACTATGATATAGGTACGTTCATTGCATATCGGCTCAATTTTCCAAAATATCATAATGGTGTATTAGCTAACAGTATAAGTGTAAATACATGAATCATTGAAAGGTCGCTAATCCGTCACCCCATGCGGCCGACCACAGAGTTAACAGGCGGTGAGCAGTGTTTCACTCTCTCACCATTGTGGCTAGAGATTGAGTTGAACCCTCTATAGTAACCTTCAGGATACAGATGCACCAAGAGACCTTAGACTGAAAACAGGATAGGGAAAGTAAGAAACAGACCAAGTGATAGAGTATTAGACGAAATATAGAGAATATAGATAATATAGCAATAGAGCATTGGCCAAGGCAGCATCCAGAGACATTTGAGACTGAAATGTGGTTAGAGGAAGTTAAAAGAGAGCAGAACTGAGAGTAAAAAAGAGAAAGAAAAAAGTTAGAAAGAAATACTGACATAGACCGTCCTCGAAAAAGAAACAGAGGAGAATAAAATAGAAAAAAAAACATGGAAAAACAGACAGCCACAGAAAACCACAGAGACTAACAATGCGAAGCCGAACTGGAAGAAAAAAAAGAGTGGAAGGGAGGAGAGAGAGAGAGAGAGAGAGAGAGAGAGAGAGAGAGAGAGAGAGAGAGAGAGAGAGAGAGAGAGAGAGAGAGAGAGAGAGAGAGAGAGAGAGAGAGAGAGAGAGAGAGAGAGACACAAGAAAACATGGAGGCTGTACAATTTTGATTGATAGGCGTACACACACACACACACACACACACACACACACACACACACACACACACAGACACACACACACACACGATATGGTCACACCCAACTAATCCCTCATCTCTCTCTCTCTCTCTCTCTCTCTCAACATGTCTATTTCCTCCTCTTACTTCTACACTCAAAACATTCCATTTTTACTCCCCATTTAGAAGCATCAGAAAATTCATCCCTATTCGCTGGCAACAATTAAAAAAAAACATTTATATTTTATAACATGTATATTTCCTTTTAAATCATGTTATTTTTTCATGTTTCATAATCAACATAAAACTTATTATTTTTTTCACTATTACAAACGCCCAACACCACGAGGCAACACACGCAAGCCCTCTCACTATGCGGGACACAGTGAAGGAGGGAGCTCAAGGACGAAACAAAATAAAGAAACCGCTAATAAAACAAGGCTAGGCTGAAGGAAAAGGAAAACACAAAAATCTCGTAATAGGGGGAAGCAGAAGGAGGAACCCAAATCATGAAAATAGGAAAAAATCCCTTTGAAACACTTGCTGAAAATCTATAATAATGAACAAACGGATGAATATTGACATTCCGAAGGAGAAACTCACCCAAAATAAAACAATAAGGAAAAAACACGAGACGAACACTTATAATAAATGACTGGATTAAACAGAATCAATAGAAATATAATGAGACGAACACTGTGGAATAAATGAATGACTAAATGAATCAATAAAAATAGTACCGGGAGACGAACACTTCTGTAATAAATGAAATTTAATTCAAATGAATCAATAAAAATATACCGAGACGAACACATGTAATAATGAATTTACCCAAATGAACCAAGGAAATAAAACCACAGAGACAAACATCACAATAAATGGAATGACTAAATGAACTAATAGAAATAAACCAGGAGACGAACACCGCTAATAAAATTAACGACTAATGAATCAATAGAAATAAAACCAGGAGACGAACACTGCCAATAAAATGAATGACTAAATGAACTTTATTAGAAATAAACCAGAGACGAACACCGCTATCAAATGAATGACTAAATGAATCAATAGAAATAAACCACGAGACAAACACTGCTATTAAATGAATGACTAAATGAATCAATAGAAATAAACCACAAGACAAACACTTGTAATAAATGAATGACTAAAATGAATTAACAAAATAAACCACGAGACAAACACTGCTAATAAATGAATGACTAAATGAATCAATAAAAGAAAAGTAAAATACAATAAACGAATGGATAAAATGGAGGACACAAGAAATAATCGTAACCGTCTAAATGTAAAACTAAAATAACTGAATGAATGAAAGAATAAGTAAATAATACCCTAAGAATTAACAGAGACATAAAATAAATATAACCGTTCAAATGTAAAACTATAAGTGAAACGGTATGAAAGAATAAGTAGATAAATAAATGACAGACACACATGTAATAGATAAAACCAATAAAATAAATATGAAAAATAAAATATGTCAAAATAAATGGATAAATAAATACATGAATAACTAAATACTCAAAAATACAATAAACATGAATAAGTAAGATGGAATATGAGCGCCAACATAATGAAACAAATACAGTAGAATACAAAATAAATATGGAATGGATTAAAATAAATGAATAAATGAATAAAAAAATAAATAAGTAAATAAAATAAAAATAACATTCGTTCCCAAACACATTCCCGTACAAACAAACGCGAACAAACAAACGCGAACAAACAAATTCACACACACACACACACACACACACACACACACACACACACACACACACACACACACACACACACACACACACACACAGCAATGCATTAAAAAATACTTCGGCGATAAATTGGCGCGAAAACGTTAAACATAAACACTTTCCATTAAACGTTTCCGGACTCAAACGTTTGAAAGAAAGGCAGAGGAAATGAGAGAAAGCGGAGGAGGGAAGAGGTGAGGTGGGAAGGAGGGATAAGTGGAGGAGAGGAGAGAATTGGAGAGAAAGAGGAGGTGGAGGAGGATGGTGAGAAGTAGGGTTAGAGATTGAGGAGGGAATTGAAAGAGAGAAAGGGGATGGAAAGAAGGTGGGAGAGAAAAAAGAAGAGGAAGAGGAGGAGAGAAGAAGAAAGAGAAGAGAGAACGAAGAGCACAGGGAGAAGAAAGGCGGAGGAGATAGAAAAGAGAGGAGAGGGAAACAAAAAAAAAGTATTTAAAGAAGAGGATAAATATAAGAGAAAATGAAAGGCGAGGTATCTACGAAAGGGTAGCCTACTAATTTCAGAAATGCTGACCGCTTATTTCTGGACCATGTGTTACAGTGCTGTACGTATTGTGGAGATAGTATTTTCTCGGGAAATCACTATGATGATTGACTTTTCAGTACTCTGCTGTGCACCTGCCGCCCGGCCGCCGCCGCAGCCGCACTAAATAGCTCATGCAGAGAAGGTTCATTTTGCTTACTGTTTCTATATTTCACTCATCGCTCACGAAGACGACAAGTGAACAAACTAAAACATAAACCGGACAAATGCATGTTTTTCCTGCTGTGTTTTCCTCACTGTAACCATGTGGGATTGAACAGCAGAGCGACTTATTTCTGGCGAGGAGGTATTTCTCTGCAACACCGGAAGGACAGCCGCCGCATATCCTGTCCCGCGTCAATCATTTCCGTCGGCCCACACTGATGCCGAATGAATTTAAACTAACAAACCTGACTTTACGCAACCTACCTACTGGGGACCCCTCTGGGGACCCCCCTTCCATTTGCGACGGAAAAACAAAACGGCAGTGTTGTATGGACACAAAATACTTCATATTATGGAATAATACTGATGGAGCTTCTCCCCCTTGGGTCCCCCTAGACCCTCTCTCTTTCTATTTTCTCTCTAGGAGGTCACTTGTTAATGCACTTCATTCAGGGACCAAAAAGGAATCCAGGTTGTAAGTATCAACTTCGCCAGAGGAGGCTACCCAGTACCCACTCGTAGATATTATCCAAAATGAAGGAAAGGTGAAAACTAAGAAACGAAACGAAATACGAAAAAAGAAAAGAAAAAGTGAAAAATGAAATACCAAGAAAAGCAAAAAGAATAGGAGAGGAGAGGAAAACAAAAAGGAAAAGTTGAAATAGATCAAATAACAGGAAAGGAGAGGAGGAAAGACAGAACAGGAAAACAAAATAAAGAAAATGAAGAAAAGAGAGAGAGACTTTCTCCCAGCACAGCAGAGCACAGGAAACAACACAGTGAGCCTTGTGTGTTGCGTACACGACACAGCGCATCACGACACAGGAACGTCGCAGACTCACACAGTGTGAAGACAAACAACAGGAACCACGAAACAACAGGAACAAGCAAACAGCAGGGCGGTGGTGCAGGGCTGACCGCAGCAGGTGACCAGGTGGTGGTGGTGGTGGTGGTGGTGGCCATTACCCTCACAACACCACGCCACAGTCCGCCACAGTCACCTTCGTAAGCCAATGTTCATGCGTTTGGCTGCCTCGGCCACCACGTGCAGCCCGTCCACCACCTACTGAAGACAAAACCCCACCACCATCCTTACGGTCTTGGGTTAAGATGCCGTGACCACATTCTCCCGGTAGCCCTCCCACCTCAGGCCAAACACAGCCCCGCGGCCTGATATCGAGTACTCACCCTTATCAAGGCCAGGCAGCAGGACGGATGCCCCTTTACCATCGTTACTCTCGAAGTCCCCGCCCCCTACATACTCTCCCGCCTCCGCCTTTTTCCCTACCCCGTACAACCTGGTTTTAACGTAGGAGGGGCCGCGCTGCCCCGTGCACAACAGTAAGAACTGTCTGCCCCGCGGGGTGTCGGGGCTCAGACGGACTCGGACCCGCCGCGGCGCGCTGCCCGGCCAGGACAGGTCCAGGAACACTGTGCAGGGGGGGGAGGGCGGCACAACCTCGCTCACCTGGAGGGTTGCCGCGCCCCGTGGCGGGGGATGGTCCTTCAGGGCGTGGAGGCACACCTGGCCGGCTTCAAGGCTTATTCTTGCGTGTCGGCGCTGACCTTCCGCCTGGTGGACAGCAAACACCCGGCCGGCTTCCAGCAGGTGCTTGGCTGGCTGTGTCAAGCTGCGGAGGTCCTCGGCCGTCAAGCTCCATGTACAGATGAGGTGCAGTCTGCCCATAACGGTGGAGTCTGAGTCTGACTGGGGCCTGGGCTCCTCTATAGTAAATGTTTCCAGAGCAGCCAGGACAGCCTGGACAGCCTCCAGGGCTGCACTAGATGCTGCGTTCACCTTCCTGACGGTGTTGACGGTGCAGGCATCAGGAAAACCTTCTCTGCACTCCTGCACCGCCTGCTCTGCCTCGCCAGTGCAACGAAACACTTCAGTCACCGCCGCGCCTACTTCTTGCTCTGTTGTAATGGTGCGCAACGTCTCCAGCACGACCTGCAGCCCCTGCTCCCCCTTCTTCAGCTCCTCTTTGGCCGCCACACGTGACTCTTCCAGCTGCAGGAGCTCCCTTACGTTCCTGCTCTGGTCCACCAGTCCCAGGAGCCTGTCCTCCAGCTGCTGCTGCCGCTCGCCCCAGCCTGCCAGGGTCGTCTGGTATTGGTCCAGCTGCGACTGAGTCTCCCGGCAGACGGTGATGGCGGCCACAACTGTTGCCTCCTGTTCCTGCAGGAAGGAACGCATTTTCTGAGAGAGACCCGCCGCTTCCTTCTTGCCAGCCGCCCCTGCTGCTCCTTCCCCTTCCCCGGCACTGGGTGGCGGCGAGGATGCTGCTGCTGCTGCCTCCTCAGCGTCTCTCATCATTCTTATGAGGGCCTCAACAGCATAGCTGACAGGGAACTGCCCTTCCTCAGGCACGAGATATCTGACGCGGCACTCTGGGCAGGCAACATGGCCCTTCTTCTCCAGCTGATCTAGTATGCACGGCGTGCAGACAGTGTGGCCACAGGGAAGGTTGCGTGGCCGCCGCACTGTGCCATCATAGCCTGTCATGCACACTGGACACTCGGCAGGGCTGCCGCCAGTGTTCCCGTTCTTCTTAGCCCGTCTCCCCTGTGCCTTCCTGCGGCCCCTCCCTGCAGCCTCCATGACGCTGGTGGTGGTGGTGTTGAGGGGCTGTGATGGTCTGACACTCTCCTCGCAGTGGCAGAGTACCGTGCGATGGGCGGACACTCTTGGGAGTGGCAGTCGCCTGGGAGTGGCAGTCGCTGAGTGCTGCCCACGACGATCAGTGTACTGATAATCTCCAGGGAGATGATCAATACACTGATAGTCTCCTTGGAGACTATCAGTGTGTGATAGTCTCAGAGACAATCACTACAGCCTTGGTGCGACTGTACTGATGATGATGTGAGGGCGGCGAGGGGAAGGAGGACAGGAGGAGGGACACACAAGCCTCAACAATAACGAGAGAGAGAGTAATGTTGGAAGGTGATGAAAGGAGAAGGGAATGAAAAGGAGGTGGGAGAGATGAAAGAGGAGGAGGAGGAGGAGAGAGACTCTTGTTCACAGGTAAATAGGTAAAAGCAAATAGGTAAAAGGTAGGTAATGGGCAGTTGTTGTTGTTGTTGTTTTGTTGTTATTTATTTGTTGTTGTTGTTGTTCTCAAATAGGCCAAGTAATGGTGTTGTTTATCCTCAGGTGAAGAAAGGTCATCAGTAATGCGCTTCAACAATCATCTTCCCATTTACTTCCCAGGTAGAGATAAGCAAATGGGTCTCTAATAATCAGGTGCAAGGGACTAACAAATGGGTGAGGCGTTTCAACCATCATCCTCCCTATTTTTAATCCCCTGGTGAAGGAAGGTTACTAACAGGTGAGTCGTGTTAATATAATTCCTCCCATTCATTATGTTACTCCCAACTGAAGGAAGTTAATTAATGGGTGACGCCTTGTAATAATACCTCATCCCATTTCCATCCCTATTGGCGGGCAAGGGTGAGTAATGGGTGTTGCTGGTATTTTGCAAACGATTTTAATGGATACTGTACTCAATGAATAGGTGAATAAAATGAATAAGAAAAGAAAGAAAGAAAGAGAGAAAGAATGAATGAATGAATAAATGAAAGAAAAAAAAAGTGGGAAAGAAAGAAAAAAGAAAGATGAAGAAATAAAGAGAAAAATAAGTGAAAGAGTTGAAAGAAGAAGAAAACTACTAGAGCCTCACTGAAGGCATTAAGGACACTGACATAAACATATATACACAAGAAAGAATAAAAACGTGAATAATTAAAAAAAAAAAAACGAGCATCACAAAAAATCAGTAGAAGCAAAAGACATTCTTCTCTTACCTAAAATAGATACTGTTGCAGTAGACGCTGTAGAAGCAGCTGTATTAGTAGTAGTAGTAGTAATAGTAGTAGCAGTAGTAGTGGTAGTGGTGGCGGTAGTAATAGTAGTAGTAGTCGTAGTGGTAGTAGTAGTAGTAGTAGTGGTAGTGGTAGTGGTAGTAGTAGTAGTAGCAGTAGTAGCAATAATAAAAGTAGTAGAAGTAGCAGTAGTAGTAGTAGTAGCAGCAGGATCAGGAGAATAGTATTTGATCTCTTTCCGTCCGTCTCAGTCTAATCCAGCACCATCACCATCAACACTATCAACACCATCACCATCAACACCATCAACACCATCACTTAGTTTCCTTTCTTCTTTGTTTTGTTTTCTTTTACCTATCTCACTCACTCACTCACTCCTCCACGTACTCCAAACTTACTTCTTTTAGCGTAGGTTTTCTCTTGTTTCGTTTCTTGTCTGTTTCAAGTTCCTTTGTTTCTCCTCGGCCAACTTCCCTTTTAGTTTCTCCTCGGCCAACTTCCTTTAGTTTCTCCTCGGCCAACTTCCTTTAGTTTCTCCTCCAGCCCACTTCCTTTAGTTTCTCCTCGGCCAACTTCCTTTAATTTCTCCTCGCCAACTTCCTTTAGTTTCTCCTCGGCCAACTTCCTTTAGTTTCTCCTCGGCCAACTTCCTTTAGTTTCTCCTCGGCCAACTTCCTTTAGTTTCTCCTCAGCAAGTTCCTTTAGTTTCTCCTCGGCCAAGTTCCTTTAGTTTCTCCTCGGCTAAGTTCCTTTAGTTTCTCCTGGCAAGTTTTTAGTTTCTCCTCGGCCAACTTCCTTTAGTTTCTCCCCTTTAGTTTCTCTCGGCCAACTTCCTTTAGTCTTTAGTTTCTCCTCGGCCAAGTTCCTTTAGTTTCTCCTCGGCCAAGTTCGCTTCCTTTAGTTTCTCCTCAGCCAACTTCCTTTAGTTTCTCCTCCAACTTCCTTTAGTTTCTCCTCGGCCAAGCTCCTTTAGTTTCTCCTCGGCCAAGTTCCTTTAGTTTCTCCTCAACCCAACTTCCTTTAGGTTCTCCTCGGCCAACTTCCTTTAGGTTCTCCTCGGCAACTTCCTTTAGTTTCTCCTCGCCAACTTCACTTTGGTTTCTCCTCGGCCAACTTCCTTTAGTTTCTCCTCGGCCAACTTCCTTTAGTTTCTCCTCGGCCAACTTCCTTTAGGTTCTCCTCTGACAGTTCCTTTAGTTTCTCCTCGGCCAACTTCCTTTAGTTTCTCCTCGCTAAGTTCCTTTAGTTTCTCCTCGGCTAAGTTCCTTTAGTTTCTCCTCGGCCAAGTTCCTTTAGTTTCTCCTCGGCCAACTTCCTTTAGTTTCTCCTCTGCTAAGTTCCTTTAGTTTCTCCTCGGCCAAGTTCCTTTAGTTTCTCCTCGGCTAAGTTCCTTTAGTTTCTCCGGCCAACTTCCTTTAGTTTCTCCTCGGCAAGTTCCTTTAGTTTCTCCTCGGCCAAGTTCCTTTAGTTTCTCCTCGGCTAAGTTCCTTTAGTTTCTCCTCGGCCAAGTTCCTTTAGTTTCTCCTCGGTTCCTTTAGTTTCTCCTCGGCCAAGTTCCTTTAGTCTCCCCTCGGCCAAGTTCCTTTAGTTTCTCCTCGGCCAAGTTCCTTTAGTTCTCCTCGGCCACAGTTCCTTTAGTTTCTCCACGGCTAAGTTCCTTTAGTCTCCCTCGGCCAACTTCCTTAGTTTCTCCTCGGCCAAGTTCCTTTAGTTTCTCCTCGGCCAAGTTCCTTTAGTTTCTCCACGGCTAAGTTCCTTTGGTCTCCTCGGCCAACTTCCTTTAGTTTCTCCTCGGCCAAGTTCCTTTAGTTTCTCCTCAAAGTTCCTTTAGTTTCTCCTCGGCCAACTTCCTTTAGTCTCTCCTCGGCCAACTTCCTTAGTTTCTCCTCTGCCAAGTTCCTTTAGTTTCTCCTCAGCTGTTCCTTTAGTTTCTCCTCGGCTAAGTTCCTTTAGTTTCTCCTCGGCCAAGTTCCTTTAGTTTCTCCACGGCTAAGTTCCTTTAGTCTCTCCTCGGCCAACTTCCTTTATGTTTACTTGTTGCCTGTTGTGTTTTCTTGTCAAGGGATTATCTTGTGGTTGGTTTTGTTTTCACACACACACGCTTCAGTTTGTGTACGATTATTGCCGTTATGTTTATTTCTCTACTTCACCGCCTTTTGTGTTTTCTTTTAAAGCTGTTCTGTAGTTATTTTATACACACGTCTCGGTTTGTCTACGATTATCACTGTTATCCTTATTTCTCTACTTCACCGCCTTTATGAAATTTGAAATACACGTTTATTTACTTATTTTTATTATCCAGTGTAACTTTCACCCCCGTTATCAATAGTTACTTTCAACACTCACACACACACACACACACACACACACACCACGCACTTCCTTCCTCGTCGACAGCTGATACACGCACATAGCTGTTTAATATGTCCCGTCACGCCACAGTCTGCCTCAGTATAACCAAAGCTTATGATCAACAACGCACTGACCTGTTACTGTTTTATATAACACGCTATAGCAATACACACCAAAACAAAAGACAAAACGAAAAAGAGGAATAAGAGGAATGGAAACAAGAGGAAAGAAGAACACCTCCCCCATACACATACAAAAAGGGAGAAATAGAGAAATAAGAGGCGAAGGAAATAAAAATGGTTAGCGATGGTCGATAGAGAATGAAAGAAGAGAAGGAATGGGAAAGAAACGAAAGAAACTAATACGAGGAGTGGAGAGGAGGAAGGAAGAATTGCACGCACTCAGAATAAAGAGGAAACAAAGAGAAATATAAAAAAAAAGGAAGTAGATATGAGGATGAAATGAATATAAAAAGGAAAGAAAACAGAGATAAAAGTGGAAAAGAAGAGGAAAGAAGAATTTCTACAGACACATAATAAAGAGGAAACAAAGATAAATAATGCTAAAAAAGAAAAGAAGAAATGAGAGAATGAAATAAATAAATAGATAGTAAAGAAACGCAAGAAAAGAGTAAAAAAAGTGGATAAGAGGAAAGAAAAAACAAAGTGGAAAAAAATACAGCAAAAAACAAGAGGAAATAAAGAGGAAAGTGAAAGAAACAGGATTTGACAAGAATGGAAGACAGAAGGAAACGAAAATAAGGAATAATAAAGAAACAGAAGGAAAAGAGGAAGAGGAGAGGAAAGAAAGAGGAAAGAAAATCACACAGCAAAAAACAAGAGGAAATCCAGAGGAAAGTTAAAGAATTCGCCTTGCTAAGAATGGAAGATTGAAGGAAAAGAAAATAGGCATAATAGAGAAACGGAAGGAAAAGGAGGAGAGGAGAGGAAAGAAAGAGGGAAGAGGAGCGGAAACGAAAAGAAAGTAAAATCACACACGAAAAAATAAGGAAATGAAGAGGAATGAATAAAAGAAGAGTAAATATGATAGAAAATGAAGTAAAAGAAAGAATGAAAAACAAGAAGATGGAAAAGAATAAGAGGAAGGAGGAGAGAAAAGAAAGAGGAAAACACACACACACACACACACACACACACACACACACACACACACACACACACACGCACGCACGCACGCACGCACGCACGCACGCACGCACGCACGCACGCACGCACGCACGCACGCACACGCACACGCACACGCACACACACACACACACACCAGTATGGGTTCCGCAAGGGGCGTTCTACTGGTGATCTCCTAGCCTTCTTAACTGACTCTTGGTCATCCTCTCTTAGCCGTTTCGGTGAAACTTTTGCTATTGCGCTGGACATATCAAAAGCTTTTGATAGGGTCTGGCACAAATCTTTGCTTTCTAAACTACCCTCCTACGGTTTCTATCCTTCTCTCTGTACCTTTATCTCCAGTTTCCTTTCTGACCGTTATATTTCTGCCGTGGTAGACGGTCACTGTTCTTCCCCTAAATCTATTAACAGTGGTGTCCCACAGGGTTCTGTCCTATCTCCCACTCTTTTTCTGTTGTTCATTGATGATCTTCTTTCCAAAACGAACTGTCCTATCCATTCCTACGCCGATGATTCCACTCTGCATTACTCAACTTCTTTTAATAGAAGACCCACCCTTCAGGAACTTAACGACTCAAGGCTGGAGGCTGCAGAACGCTTAGCCTCAGACCTTACTATTATTTCCGATTGGGGGAAGAAGAACCTGGTGTCCTTCAACGCCTCAAAAACACAGTTTCTCCACCTATCCACTCGACACAATCTTCCAAACAACTATCTCCTTTTCTTTGACAACACCCAGCTATCACCTTCCTCAACACTAAACATCCTCGGTCTATCCTTAACTCAAAATCTCAACTGGAAACTTCATATCTCATCTCTTACTAAATCAGCTTCCTCGAGGCTGGGCGTTCTGTACCGTCTCCGCCAGTTCTTCTCCCCTGCACAGTTGCTGTCCATACAGGGCCTTGTCCGCCCTCGAATGGAGTATGCATCTCATGTGGGGGGCTCCACCACACAGCTCCTCTGGACAGAGTGGAGGCTAAGGCTCTTCGTCTCATCAGCTCTCCTCCTCATACTGATAGTCTTCTACCTCTTAAATTCCGCCGCAATGTTGCCTCTCTTTCTATCTTCTATCGATATTTCCACGCTGACTGCTCTTCTGAACTTGCTAACTGCATGCCTCCCCCCCTCCCGCGGCCCCGCTGCACTCGACTTTCTACTCATGCTCAACCCTATACTTTCCACACCCCTTATGCAAGAGTTAACCAGCATCTTCACTCTTTCATCCTCCCGCTGGTAAACTCTGGAACAATCTTCCTTCATCTGTATTTCCTCCTGCCTACGACTTGAACTCTTTCAAGAGGAGGGTATCAGGACACCTCTCCTCCCGTATTTGATCTTCCTTTCGGCCACCTCTTTTGTTTCTTTTTTAGGAGCAGCTATTAGCGGGCTTTTTTTTTTTATTGTTTTCATTTTTTGTGTGCCCTTGAGCTGCCTCATTTGTTTTAAAAAAACACACACACACACACACACACACACACACACACACACACACACACACACACACACACACACACACACACACACACACACACACACACACACACACAAAATCAGAGTAAGGGAAGAGTATTGACCCCTCTGCCCACCACTTCACCTCACCGCCTCTAAGAGAAAATCAAGAGGAATCCCAGAGGACACACATCCACTTCCGCCCCCAGCAAGTGGAAGGAAATTCAGCGCACATCCTATAATCCGCCGACACCTTCTCTGTCACCATTTAGAGGAGGAGGAAACATGGAGGAGAAAAAACAGGAGGACAGGTCAAAAATAAACGAGAAATTGCCATTAACTCAAGTGCAGCAGGTTAAAAGAGAGATATATGAGAGACGGAGTAGGTGCTGTAGCAAGAGAGGAGCGGCAGTGCATTTGAATTTTGTTAGAGTAAGACAGATAGTGTTAGAGTAAGAGGAACAGAGGTAGAGTAATAGAGTAAAGGAGCAAATGTGAGAGAGAGAGAGAGAGAGAGAGAGAGAGAGAGAGAGAGAGAGAGAGAGAGAGAGAGAGAGAGAGAGAGAGAGAGAGAGAGAGAGAGAGAGAGAGAGAGAGAGAGAGAGAGAGAGAGAGAGAGAGAGAGAGAGAGAGAGAGAGAGAGAGAGAGAGAGTGTGTGTCAGTGTGAATGTTTATGTGTTTTTATTTACAGGTGAGGACAGGTAAGTAATCAACGTGCACTTGCAATTAACTCAGGTGCAACAGGTAAAAGGTAGGCATGTTGTAGGTAAGAAATATTAATGTAGGTGCATGTGTATTAATTTATCAACGTGCAGGTATTGAAAGGCAGATTATTTGTTGTTTATGTCCTGTCCAATTCATGTATTAATGTCCACGTTATCTCTCTCTCTCTCTCTCTCTCTCTCTCAATTTGCGCGTGGCTTCGTGGATAACAAGAATTATAATTAATGCCAAACTTACGCTCAAGAATATTACCAAACTTTTGAGCGAAGAGGTTAAGTCCGGATCATTTCTATCGCTAAACAGTATTTCTCTCTCTTTTCATTTCCACGCAAGTTTCACAAAGTAGGAGAATTATTAAGCGGGAACATTACGGCAGAGGAGCCTTAGAGTTTTCTTTATACTTGAATATAAAAAATAAAACTGTTTAGCTACTTAAGAAAACAACACATGCAGGTTTTTTGTGTGCGTGTGTGCGCGTGTGTGTGCGTGTGTGCAGATTAAAGAGAATCAATAAAAACAATCAAGATATTCAGGTGTAACAGGAAAAATGAAAGATGAAAGAGTTAATATAGAAATGGAAGATATGTTATAGAGTGCTGATGTAAAAATGTAAGACAGATCAGAGTTTACTTTAAAATGAAAGGTATATTAGAGTTCACGTCAAAGTGGAACATATATTAGAGAGAGTTAATGAAAAATGGAAGATATATTAGAGAGCGAATGAATGTTAAAATGGAAGATATATTAGATTGTTGATTCAATGAAAGATGTAAAGTTTTTGTAAGTTTATATATGTGTGTTGATTTATAGACGTACAGGTTGGGAAAGGTGATTACTTCCCAACAAACAACACAGTCAATAAATCAATAAGGACAAACAATACAATCAACACACAGTCGATAAAAACACTCTGCAGCTTTTCCTGAACGAACTTATCATTTTATCTATTTCTTATCTTCCCCTTTATCGTGAGCACGGCAAAGATGGTGATACAAGGAAACACGAAAATAACGATAATAATAAGAATAAAAGTAAATAAATAAACAAAATTGAACACATGGCAAAGTCTAACTATTTTTATCTTGTTCTTGTGGATCCTCTTTACCGTGGAGCACCAAAAGCAAGACGAAGACAGTGATGAAAGGAAACGGGCGAATGAGAGTTGTAAAATAGATCAGTAAATAAAACACAATACTGGCACCTGAAGGAAAAGAACAAAACTTAAAGGCGAGCAACAAATTCGGTAATAAGTAAATAAGTAAATAAATAAAAGTAAAAATGATGAGTTAAGAAATTTTCCGAAAGCAAGTAAAGTAAGCACATGGGTAACTAAACAATAATAAACAAGACGCATAGCACTCGGAGAGTGCACACCTCCGCCAAAGATTGTCCTGAAAATCGTCATGGCATCAACTGTGATCCTATGCATCATATGGAAGCATTTGTGTCGAAATCTGATGAAATTCTATTATTTTAGAAAATTTGACCTGGGGCAACTTTTCGAGGTCAAGGTTAAAGGTCCAGGTCAAGATCATGCGAGGTGCGTCTTTCCATGAACTAAAATATGAACCAAGTATGAAGTCTCTACGATGACGAGGACCGAAATTATGGCCAATCTGACGTTTTGTGCGACCTTGACCTTTGACATAAAAAATTTAATGGCTTTATTCTGGATGGACACGAAGCTTCCCTGAAAAAACTGGTTGAGATATCCGCAAAACTCTGCACAGGACACTGTTAACGAAGAAACAAATAAATAAATAAACATACTGACCGGACCGAAAATATACCCTCCTCCAACTTCGTTGGCGGAGGTAAAAAAAAAAATAATAATAATGATAATAATGAATAAATAATAAGCAAGTAAAAACAGCAGGTAGAAAATAAATCATAACAAGATAAAGAAAGTAAAAGTAAGTAACAACAAATAAAAAAATAATAAAACACGAAGCAAAAGAAGCGTAAGATCAAGCAATAGTTTCTGTCTGGCTCAGCGTCCTTCAGCTTCCTCGCCTTATCGTCCAAAGCTTCTCGGAACAACACGAAGGAGGGAAAGGAAAAAGTTGCCCCGAAAGAAAAAGGGAAAAGAAAGAACAGAGGAAGTGAAGTAAAGCATCGAGAGGCCTTCCAAGAATCTATCTGGCTCAGTCACCCATTTTTTGACTTTGACTTTGAGAATAAGAAGAAAGACAATGATGCGGGAGAAAGAAATAAAGTTGATCCCAAAGAAGAAGAAGTGTAGAGAAAGAACAGAAAGAAAGTAAAAGAAAGATTCGAAAGGCCTTCCAAGAATCAGTTTGACCATGTGACTCTCCTTGTTTGCCTTTGAGAATAATGGGAAAGAAAAATGTAGAAAATGCTCCTTATAAGAATGTGTATGTCTGTCAGGCTTACTGATCTCTCTCTCTCTTCTCACCTGATCTCTCTCTCTCTGCGTGAATAACACGAAAAGAAGATGGAAAGAGCGAAAAATCATAAACGTTACCCCAAAACAAAAGGGAAAAGAACGATCAGACGATGAAGGAGAAAAAAAAACAAGCTTCGCTTACGAATCTATCTGATCAAGCGTCGCTTACGAATCTATCTGACTCAGTGACTTCCCTTTTGCCTCTGAAAAAAGCACTGAAAGGGAAGATGGGAACAGCAAAATAAGGAAAGCCCAAAGAAAGAGGAGAAAGAAGAGAAAGAAAGCGAAAGAAACCATAGAGAGGCCATCCAAATATCTTTCTGGTCTCTTCTCTCTCTCTTTCTTTGCCTTATCTTCCAAAGCCTCTGGGAAGAACACGATAGGAAAAGATGGATACAAGAAAAGGGAAAAAGATGCGCTAAAACAAGAGGGAAAAGAAAAAGGGACCGAAAGAAAGTGAAGGAGAGTTTATTGATTCTCTTCCTTTCTCTTTACCTTATCTTCCAAAGCCTCTGGGAAGAACACGATAGGAAAAGATGGGAATAAGAAAATAGAACAAGATGCCCAAAAAAACAAGAGGGAAAAGAAAAAGGGACCGAAAGAAAGTGAAGGAGAGTTTATTGATTCCCTTCCTTTCTTTTTACCTTATCTTCCAAAGCCTCTGGGAAGAACACGATAGGAAAAGATGGGAATAAGAAAATAGAACAAGATGCCCAAAAAAACAAGAGGGAAAAGAAAAAGGACGGAAAGAAAATGAAGGAGAGCGTATTGATTTTATTTCTCTCTCTTCGCCTTATCTTCCAAAGCCTCTGGGAGTAACACGAAAAGAAGAAAGGATGACGGGAACAGCGAAGTAATAATGGTCGCCTCCAAAAGAAACAGAACAGACGAAGTGAAGGAAAGCATCGAGAAACCTCCTGGCTTTTACTTACTCCTTCGCCTCCGAGAATGACACGAAAAGGAAGATAGAAACAGCAAAACAATAACAACACCGCAAACAAGAAGGGAAAGAGAAAGCGAAGGGCGACTTACTCTTTCTTCGCCTCCGAGAATAACACGAAAAGGGGGATAAGAAAACAGCAAAACAATAACAACTCCACCGCAAACAAGAAGGAAAGGAGAAAGAGAAGGACGCAAATCAAACACCGTATAAGAATTGATTCGGCTCAGTGACTCTTATCGACCCACTGCTACAGAAAGAAAGGCCGAGGACGGTAAAATAAAACATGATGCCCCAAAATCAAAACAGAGAACGAAAAGGAAAGTGAAAGAGAGAAACCAATTGTCTATTACGAATCAGTCTGGCTTTGCGGTTCTGATCCCCTTTGTCTATTACGCCCATTGCTACAGAGAGGCAGGCTGGGTATAGGGAGATGAAAATAAAAACAAACCCACAAAGGAAGAGGAATAAAGAAAGGTTGAATGAAGATGAGGAGGAAGGAGAGAAAGAAGGGAGAAAGAAAGAGGATAAAGAGGGATAGATGAGGAGGATAAATGAAAGGGAGGAAAGGAAGAAGGGTACTGTAGATCGAGGAATAGAAGAAAGATGTTAAATGAAGGAAAGAAGAGAGAAAAAAAAGGAAAAAAAGAAGAGGCATCGGAGTTCAAGATCAAGAGGGAATTTTCACATCACATGGAAGGGAAGTATCGCAGAACATTCAAACGCTTTTAAGAATCAGTCTGACCCATTGCTTTCCCTCTTTGCCTCTGAGAATAACATTATAATTAATTATGTGGACACTAAATTAAAAAAGCACCCCATAAAACTGAAGTAAAAGATCTGAAGGGAAGAGAACCAGAGAAACGAATTGCCCACCATGAATCAGTTTGAATTTGTGGTTCTCCTCTTTGTGTTATCGTCCGCTGCTACAGAAAGACAAGCTGGGGACAGGTAAATAATTAATGGTAATAGGGGACTTTGAGGGCTGTTTCCTTATATAGAGGGTGGCAACGGTCTTGTCGGTTCCTCTGACTAGGGTGTTACATCATAGGGACAGAATAGCTAATAATGATAATACTATAGCTATTAATATTGATAATAGGATAGCTAATAATAATGGTAATAGGGGACTTTGAAAGGTGTTTCCATTTTAACAGAAGACCTTCTCAACAGAAATTATACGACTCCAGACTGGAGGCTGCAGAACGCTTAACCTCAGACCTTGCTATCCTTTCCGATTAGGGTAAGATGCTTTCCATTTAAAGGGGCCTTGTCCGCCCTCGTATGGAGTATGCATCTCACGTGTGGGGGGGCTCCACTCACACAGCTCTCCTCGACAGAGTGGAGTCTAAGGCTCTTCGTCTCATCAGCTCGCCTCCTCTTACTGATAGTCTTCACCTCTTAAATTCCGTCGCGATGTTGCCTCTTCTATCTTCTATCTATATTTTCACGCTGACTTCTCGTCTGAACTTGCTAACTGCAGGCCTCCCCCCCTCCCGCAGCCCCACTGCACACGACTGTCCACTCTAGCTCAATGAAATCAGCCCTGTTATGTATAAATAATAAATGCGAGGTCTGCTAAATAAATGTGAATAATGAACAACTGTAATGAATATAGGTGAAAAGTCTGAATTTCTGACATCTGCTAAATAACTAAACTTTGATATTTGTCACCCTGATTTCACCTACCCGTAGGAGAGATAAGGCTATCAGCAGATTTGAGCGGTGATTATCCCAAAATATTCGGCTCAGCTGATGGAATGTTGACACTTCCCGAAGCTCCGCATACCAACACTGCCGAGTCAGGCGCCATCGTCTTGTCATGATCGTCACCACGCTGGTAGTCGCCGATACCACGAAACAACGGCTGTGAACACGACTGTGAAAGCGCCCTAAGTTACATCGCAAGGGACAGAATAGCTAATAATAATGATAATACAATAGCTAATAATAATGATAACAGGATAGCTAAAGATAAGGACTATAGGGAACTTTGAGAGCTGTTTCCATGTATGGAGGGCAGCACTGGTATGGTCGATTCCTCTGTCTGGGGTTACATCGTTCGGGAGAATGGCTAATAGGTACACAAGCGGCGCCCTCGGCATACGTGATGGGAAAATTCCTAGTGCCTCTTCTTTTTCCTTTTCTTCTCTCTCCTTTCCTTCATTTGACATCTTTCTTCTATTCCTCGATCTACAGTACCCTTCTTCCTTTCCTCCCTTTCATTTGTCCTCCTCATGAAGAAAGTAGGAAAGGTAGATAGACGGTTATCTTTTTTCTCTCTCCTTTCCTTCATTTAACATCTTTCTTCTCTTCATCATCATATTCAGCATCCAGAGAGCTTTAGTCTGAAACACAGGATAGAGAAAGTAAGAAACAGACCAAGCAATAGAGTAATAGATGACGATAGCGAGCATAGAGAGAGCAAGAGAGTACACAAGGGCAGCATCCAGAGACCTTTAGACTGATATGTCGGTTAGAGGACGTAAAAGCGGGCAGAGCCGAACGTAAAAAAAAGTTAGAAATAACTCTCTCTCTCTCTCTAACACCCCCCCCCCCTACACACACAAACACACGAAAGACAAGGATGAAGAAATCGAGAAAAAGGTGGAATACTAGAGACGAAAAAGTATATATTATTAACATCGAACATGTCATAATAAAGAGTAAGAGAGGTCAGGATTATTTTATAGGAGCAGTTCTTATTGGACATTTATTGTTTTATTTGTTATGGCCGTTGAGCTGCTTCCTCTGATGAAGAACAAAAAAACAAATCCATGATTTTTATTTTTACTTTACGTCTCGGCCTATCGCGCCGATAGGCTTCTTCCAGGTTGGGCCTAATGGGCGGCCCAAGGCTTCTTCCCGAAGGGGCCTGATGGTCGGCCCAAGGCTTCTTCTCGGTGGGGCCTGATGGTCGGCCCAAGGCTTCTTCTCGGTGGGGCCTGATGGTCGGCCTAAGGCTTCTTCCGGTGGGGCCTGATGGTCGGCCCAAGGCTTCTTCTCGGTGGGGCCTGATGGTCGGCGCAGCCTGTTCTGGCACAGGAGAGTGTTTATAGTGGCGCCATCTTGCATTGGCTCATGCTGCCTTCCCGGATTTCATCTTTAATCCTAGAATCTAGAGTCAGGGTTGATAGGTAGTCTTCTGGACAGCATGTGGGTAGTTTTAAGCCACTCGGCGGCGGCTGAAAATCCCACCTTGGTGGCACCGGGGGATTTAACTCGCGTCCTCCTTAACGCGGTGCTGTTACTCTGTCGACTCAGCCACCGCCTCCCCAGAAATAGACTAACTAACAATCTATCTAATCAACTAACTATTAATCTATCACACTTGCTATCTATCGAACACTTAACTAATTAACTACCAACTACGCCACACACAGTAAAAGAAAACTAGTAAACCCAGACATAAAGCCATCATATAATTAATAGCAAATAAATAAGATAAACCCATAAACATTGCCCTCATAAGCCCCACTACACACACACACACACCTACAATATCTACATCTACTACTACTACTACTACTACTACTACTACTACTATTACTATTACTACTATTCACTACTACTATCACTACTACTACTACTACTACTACTACTACTACTACTACTACTGCTACTATCATTGCTATTACGTCAATACCACCACCACCACTACTACTACTACTACTACTACTACTACTACTACTACTACTACTACTATTTTATGGTTACAATAACAACAAATACTACTACTACTACTACTACTACTTAATACTACTACAACTACTACTACTACTACTACTACTACTACTACTACTTACAATACCTCTTTCTCCTGCTACTTCTACAGCAACTACAACTATTACCACTATTACTACTACTACTACTACTAGTTCTACTACTACTACTACTACTACTACTACTATCACTATAACCTCTTCAATATACCACAACCACCACTACTACTACTACTACTACTACTACTACTACTACTACTATTGCAACTATACTACTACTACTACTACTACTACTACTACTACTACTACTACTACTACTACTACTACTACTACTACTACTACTACTACTACTACTACTACTACTACTTCCACTACTACTACTACTACTTCCACTACTACTACTAACGATAATATGCCTCCACCAATAGATTATATTTTCCTTTGCCTCTATTAACAATGAAGATTTGTTGCATTGTTTTAATGTCAATAATACACAAAATCAAGACCTACATGCTTTCCATCCACTTAGTGTAGAAGATAGAAATTATAATAACGATCTTGATGTAACTCAGTTTTATTTAAGAGCAAGAAATTTAAATTTTTCTAAATCTGAATATATTTATCTGGATAGCTTTCCTTTTCTACTAATAATAGTGAATTATATTTATTAACACTGAATATTAGATCCGTCTCATCGAATTTCCAATACTTTGTAGACACTGTCCTTTCGTGCCAAACTAAATTTGATGTCATAGGATTAACAGAAACCCGCTTAGATGTAGATATTTCTCCACTGTACAGACTACCGGAATATGAAATGTTCACTAATAACAGAAACAGGTTTGGTGGGGAGTGGCCATTTATATCTCTAGTAAGTACAAATCTTCTGTGATCAATGAATTTTCTAAATTGAACCTTTATGGAATGTTTGGGAATCGAAGCAATATGTAATGCTAATACCTATTTATTTCTTTGTATTTACAGACCACCTCAAAGCAGTATAAATAATTTTCACAATTCACTTAATGAAATCTTATCCCTAATTAAAGATAAAAATTACAAGGAGGTTTTTGTGTTTGGAGACTTAAACATAGATTTGTTACAATGTAATAATGACAATGTGCAGGATTTAATTAATATAATGTACAGCTATTCTTTATTTCCTCTAACTACCTTGCCTACTCGAGTAACTTCAACTTCATCCACGTTAATTGATCATGTTTGGTCATCTCAGATTGAAAGTAATACTGCCAATTATATATTAAAGACAGATATCAGTGACCACTACCCAGTAATCTCTGTATTTAAATGTGATAAATATCGTCATCCTTCTCCCACTTACGTAACTAAAAGAATATTTAATCAGGACTCCTTGAAAAATTTAGTAATAGTCTCTCACAAACTAATTGGAGTGACACATTAAATTGTATATGTGCTAATGAGGCCTACAACTTATTTTACAGTAAATTTAAAACATGTTTTGATAAGTGTTTTCCGGAAAGAAAAATTAAATTTAGTTTTAAAAGGAACGTAGTCCACACATTACTTCTAGCTCTTAAGAATAGTATTAGAGAAAACATCGACTTGAAAACTAGCTCATAAATGGCCTTTAACGTTTAAGGAGCCTTATAGAATATATAGAAATAAATTAACGTCACTTTTAAAATTAGCTAAGAAGAAGTATAACCAAGAGCAGTTACTTAATAGCCAAGGTAATCCAAAACAACACTGGAGATCCATTAATACTATTCTTGGTAGATGCACAGGTGCTAAACATACAGTTATTGAATTAAAGCCACATTGTACTGACATTTCTGAAACATTTAATGACCATTTTGAAGGCTGGGGGGCTAGATCATGATATAGTAGGGGATGAATATATGACATATTTACACAACTCACCTAATTACTCGGTATACTTATCACCAGCTACACAGATAGAAATTGAAAACTTTCTGAAGACATTAATAGGTACATCATCTGGTTTTTATGAAATTTCTCCCTTGGTCGTAAGACAAACTGCCAGCATAATTTCCTTGCCATTAACACATAGTTAACTCCTCACATTAAAGAAAGGAGTTTTTCCGGACGAACTTAAGAAAGCTAAAATTATTCCATTATTTAAGTCAGATAATAGAGATGATGTCAATAACTACAGACCTATATCAGTTCTTCCTGTGTTCAGTAAAGTCTTTGAAAAGTGATATGCACTCGTCTTGTAAATTTCATTGAGAAAATAATTTATTTTCGAATTGTCAGCATGGTTTTAGACCAGGGCGCTCTACTGAGTCGGCCATATTTCAGTTTACCAATAATGTGTATAAATATCTGGAAAAGAAACATTATTTAGTTGGAATTTTTTTAGATCTTTCTAAGGCTTTTGATTCGCTATGTCATAAAATTCTTTTAAGTAAACTTAGTAATTTTGGGATTCGGGGAGTTCCTTTAGAATTATTCAAAAATTATTAAACAAATCGATTTCAAGCTGTTTACTGTAATTCTAAATATTCTTCTTTCAAGCCTATCAAAATGGGTGTACCGCAAGGATCTATCCTAGGACCTATACTTTTTTTCATCTATATTAATGATATTGTCAATGCTAGTAATAAATTTAAGTATACCATTTATGCTGACGACACTAATTTACTATTAGATGATAAAAATATAAATAGTTTGCATATAAACATTAATAATGAGCTCAATTCAATTAATATGTGGCTTAAACATAATAAGTTAAGGTTAAATATCACTAAAACAAAATACATTATCTTTCAAAACCGATCAGTCACTACTAACATGCCACCTATAACACTTGAAGGAAAAGTACTTGAACGAGTTTCTTATACTAAGTTTTTGGGCGTTTTCATAGATCAAAATATCAATTGGAAATACCAAATTAATTCTGTTGCAAATAAACTATCTAGGATATGTGGCATACTGTATCGAATAAGAAATAGCCTTACACAAGAAGCACTTATCAGTATTTATTATACACTTTGTTACCCGCATCTCATTTATTGTGTATCTGTGTGGGCGTGTACGTGGCCTTCCTTTCTTAAAAATCTTCAGGTTTCTCAAAATAAGATATTTAGATGTATGTTTTACATGAACAAGTTTGATTCCACACATAACGTATTTTCCACACATAGATTTCTTAATTTTAAAAACATTCAATGTTATTTTATAATATTATTTATATATAAAAACCACGCAATGATGCAATTAACTCATAATTTTCAAGTTATTAATACATTGCATAATACGCGCAGGAACAATATAAATCTTATCTCTCCACAGTTCAGGACAGTTCTTTTCAGAAATAGTATTTTATGCTCAGGACCTCAAGTTTGGAATTCTTTGCCAGTAGAAATAAAAAATCTCCTTAATAGTAATAATTTCTCTCTATTTAAAAGTCAGTAACAACACACGTATTTGCAATCCAAAACAATCACGGTTAAAATTATAATTTATTCCTGAAACATGAACACAAATTTACATTATTAAATCTAATCAGTGAATTGCATAGTACTATTGTCCATATTATTTTTATTATTGTTATTATTATTATTATTATTATTATTATTATTATTATTATTATTATTATTATTATTATTATTATTATTATTATTATTATTATTATTATTATTATTGTTATTATTATTATTATTATTATTATTATTGTTATTATTATTATTATTGTTGATGCTGTTGTAGTTGTTATTATAGTTAACATTTTAGATATAACTATTATAACTTCATCTGGTATTATAGTTAATGTTGTTATTTATTGTATATTTGTATTTAGCTTTAAGGTTGGGAGCTATCTGCAACCTTTAGAAAGATAATAATAGTGCAATGAAATAAATATACAGTCTGTCGGGAAGCTTCGGCTTGACAGGCTAGATTCGTTGCCAGAATTATAATTATATATATATATATATCAATGTGTATATTATGGCAATAAACATTACTTACTTACTTACTTACTTACACACACACACACACACACACACACACACACACACACACACACACACACACACACACACCTATATAATTACTTCACTAATATATAATGGACGCTAATGACAGCCAACAAAACGGTCCGTCGGTCATTACACATTTCATGAAGCAACATCATCATCATCTATTTTGGGGTCTGTTTTTGTGAGCTTTTTTTTTTTTTGTCCAGGTAGGGAGGTAAAAAAAAAAAAAAGCGGGCATTAAACTATATTTCAATTAATGGCGCGAGTCAGGGAATTTAGTTGAGTGTTGGTGCGTAGATTACTGTTGTTGTTGTTGTTGTTGTTGTTGTTGTTATGAAAATTTTTGAAACGCCATCCACTCAATACTCATCTCTCTCTCTCTCTCTCTCTCTCTCAACATGTCTATTTCCTCCTCTTACTTCTACACTCAAAACACTCCATTTTTTACTCCCATTTAGAAGCATCAGAAAATTCATCCTCATTCGCTGGCAAACAATTAAAAAAAAAACATTTATATTTTATAACATGTATATTTCCTTTAAATCATGTACATTTTTTTTTCATGTTTCATAATCAATACAAACTTTATTATTTTTTTTCACCATTACAAACGCCCACCACGAGGCAAACACACGCAGCCCCTCTCACTATGCGGACACGGGGAAGGAGGGAGCTCAAGGACGAACAAAAATAAAGAAACCGCTAATAAAACAAGGCTAGTAATAACAGTAAAGAAAAACACACACACAAAAAAAAACTCGTAATAGGGGGAAGCAATATAACAGAGGAACCCAAATCATGAAATAGGAAAAAAAATCCCTCTTTGAAACACTTTGCTGAAAATTCCATAATAATGAACAAACGGATGAATATTGACACATTCACGAAGGGAGAAATTCGCCCAAAATAAAACAATAAGGGAAACCACGAGACGAACACTTATAATAAATGACTGACTAAATGAATTAATAAAAATAAATCATGAGACGAACACATGTAATAAATGAATGACTAAATGAATCAATAAAAATAAACCACGAGACAAACACTGCTAATAAATGAATGACTAAATGAGTCAATAAAAATAAACCACAAGACAAACACTTGTAATAAATGAATGACTAAATGAATCAATAGAAATAAACCACGAGACAAACACTGCTAATAAATGAATGACTAAATGAATCAATAAAAGAAAAGTAATAATAAAATACACAACGAATGAATAAAATAACAGGACACAAGAAATAATCGTAACTGTTCAAATGTAAAAACTAAAAAATAACTGAATGAATGAAAGAATAAGTAAATACCCTAATAATTAACAGGAGACATAAAAATAAATATAACCGTTCAATGTAAAACTATAAGTGAACGAAGGAAAGAATAAGTAGATAAATAAATGGCAGACAGACACATGTAATAGATAAAACCAATAAAATAAATACAATAGAAAATAAACATGTCAAAATAAATGGATAAATAAATACATGAATAACTAAAATACTCAAAATACAATAAACATGAATAAGTAGATGAATATGAGCGCCAAATATAATGAAACAAATACAGTAGAATACAAAATAAATATGGAATGGTTAAAATAAATGAATAAATGAATAAAAAAATAAATAAGTAAATAAAATAAAAATAACATTCGTTCCCAAACACATTCCCGTACAAACAAACGCGAACAAACAAATTCACACACACACACACACACACACACACACACACACACACACACACACACACACAGCAATGCATTAAAAAATACTTCGGCGATGAATTGGCGCGAAAACGTTAAACAGAAACACTTTCCATTCAACGTTTCCGGACTCAAACATTTGAAAGAAAGGCAGAGGAAATGAGAAAAGTGGAGGGAAGAGGTGAGGTGAGGAGGGATAAGTGGAGGAGAGGAGAGAAATGGAAAGAAAGAGGAGGTGGAGGAGGAGGGTGGAAAGAGGGATGGAAAGAAGGTGGGAGAGAAAAAAGAAGAGGAAGAGGAGGAGAGAAGAAGAAAGATAAGAGAGAACGAAGAGCACAGGAGAAGAAAGGCGAGGAGATAGAAAAGAGAGGAGAGGAAACGTATTTAAAGAAGAGGAAAATATAAGAGAAAATGAAAGAAGATTATTCACGAAAGGGTAGCCTACTAATTTCGAAATGCTGACCGCTTATTTCTGGACAAAATATTATGCTGTTTATTGTGGAGATAGTATATTTCTCCGGAAATCACTATATGATTGACTTTTCAGTACTTGCTGTGCACCTGCCGCCGCCGCAGCCGCATAATAGCTCGCACAGAGGTTCATTTTGCTTACTGTTTCTATATTTCACTCACCGCTCACAGAGATGACAAGTGGACAAACTAGAACATAACCGACAATGTATGTTTTTTCCTGCTGTGTATTCCCCACTGTACATGTGGATTGAACAGCAGAGCGATTTATTTCGCGAGGAGGTATTTCGCAACACCGGAGGGACAGCCGCCGCCATATCTTGTCCCGCGTGTCAAATTTCTGTCGCCCCACACTGCGTGCCGAAAAAATGTAAATTACCCAAACCTAACTTTACGTAACCTATCTAACCCTCTTTCCATTTGCGATGGAAAAATAATACGGCAGTGTGTTGTATGGATACAAAATTCTTCATATTCTACTATATTAGCTACTGATGGGGCTTTTCCCTCCTTGACTCCCCCATGACCCCCTTCTATTTTCCGGAGGTCGCTTGTTAATGCACTGCATTCAGGGACCAAAAAGGAATCCAGGTTGTAAGTATCAACTTCGCCAGAGGAGGCTACCCAGTACCCACTCGTAGATATTATCCAAATGAAGGAAAGTGAAACGAAACGAAACGAAATACGAAAAAGAAAAGAAAAGTGAAAAATGAAATACCAAGAAAAGCAAAGAATAGGAGAGGAGAGGAAAACAAAAAGGAAAAGGTGAAATAAATCAAATAACAGGAAAGGAGAGGAGTGAAAGACAGAACAGGAAAACAAAATAAAGAAAAGAAAGAGAGAGAGAGAGAGAGAGAGAGAGAGAGAGAGAGAGAGAGAGAGAGAGAGAGAGAGAGAGAGAGAGAGAGAGAGAGAGAGAGAGAGAGAGAGAGAGAGAGAGAGAGAGAGAGAGAGAGAGAGAGAGAGAGAGAGAGAGAGAGAGAGAGAGAGAGAGAGAGAGAGAGAGAGAGAGAGAGAGAGAGAGAGAGACTTTCTCCCCAGCACAGCAGAGCACAGGAAACAACACAGTGAGCCTTGTGTGTTGCGTACACGACACGGCGCATCACGACACAGGAACGTCGCCTTGAACTCACAGAGTGTGAAGACAAAGAATAAGAACCACGGAAACAACGGGAACAAGCAAACAGCAGGGCGGTGGTGCAGGTGTTGACCGCAGCAGGTGACCAGGTGGTGGTGGTGGTGGTGGTGGTGGTGGCCATTACCCTCACAACACCACGCCACAGTCCTCCACAGTCACCTTCGTAATGTTCCTGTGTTTGGCTGCCTCGGCCACCACGTGCAGCCCGTCCACCACCTCACCAAAGACAAGACCCCCACCACCATCCTTACGGTCTTGGGTTAAGATGCCAAAGTGGCCACATTCTCCCCGGGTAGCCTCACTCCACCTCAGGCCAAACACAGCCCCCGCACGGCCTGATATCGAGTACTCACCCTTATCAAGGCCAGGCAGCAGGACGGATGCCCCTTTACCATCGTTACTCTCGAAGTCCCCGCCCCCTACATACTCTCCCGCCTCCGCCTTTTTCCCTACCCCGTACAACCTGGTTTTAACGTAGGAGGGGCCGCGCTGCCCCGTGCACAACAGTAAGAACTGTCTGCCCCGCGGGGTGTCGGAGCTCAGACGGATTTTGACCCGCCGCGGCGCGCTGCCCGGCCAGGACAGGTCCAGGAACACCGTGCAGGGGGGGGAGGGCGGCACAACCTCGCTCACCTGCAGGGTTGCCGCGCCCAGTGGCGGGGGATGGTCTTTCAGGGCGTGGAGGCACAGCTGGCCGGCTTCAAGGCTTATTCTTGCGTGTCGGCGCTGACCTTCCACCTGGTGGACAGCAAACACCCAGCCAGCCTCCAGCAGGCGCCTGGCGGGCTGCGTCAGGCTGCGGAGGTCCTCGGCCGTCAAGCTCCCTGTACAGATGAGGTGCAGTCTGCCCATAACGGTGGAGTCTGAGTCTGACTGGGGCCTGGGCTCCTCTGTAGTAAGTGTTTCCAGAGCGGCCAGGACAGCCTGGACAGCCTCCAGGGCTGCACTAGATGCTGCGTTCACCTTCCTGGCGGTGGTGACGGTGCTGGCATCAGGAACACCTTCTCGGCACTCCTTCACCGTCTGCTCTGCCTCGCCAGTGCAACGAAACACTTCACTCACCGCCGCGCCTACTTCTTGCTCTGTTGTAAGGGTGCGCAACGTCTCCAGCACGGCCTGCAGCCCCTGCTCCCCTTTCTTCAGCTCCTCCTCCTTGGCCGCCGCACGGGACTCTTCCTGCTGCAGGAGCTCCCTGGCACTCCTGCTCTGGTCCACCAGTCCCAGGAGCCTGTCCTCCAGCTGCTGCTGCCGCTTGCCCCAGCCTGCCAGGGTCGTCTGGTACTGGTCCAGCTGTGACTGAGCCTCCCGGCAGGCGGTGATGGCGGCCACAACTGTGGCCTCCTGTTCCTGCAGGAAGGAACGCATTTTTTTGGAGAGACCCGCCGCCTCCTTCTTGCCAGCTGCCGCTGCTGTTCCTATCCCTTCCCCGGCACTGGGTGGCGGCGAGGCTGCTGCTGCTGGAGCCACCTCAGCGTCTCTCATCATCCTTATGAAGGCCTCAACAGCATAACTGACAGGGAACTGCTCTCCCTCGGGCACGGCGTGACAGACGCGGCACTCTGGGCAGGCAACACGGCCCTGCACCTTCAGCTGATCTATGCACAGCGTGCAGACAGTGTGGCCACAGGGCAGGTTGCGCGGCCGCTGCACGGTGCCATCATAGCCTGTCAGGCACACTGGACACCTGCAGGCTGCTGCCAGTGTTCATGTTCTTCTTAGCCCGTCTCCCTGTGCCTTCCTGCGGCCCTCCCTGCAGCCTCCATGACGCTGGTGGTGGTGGTAGTGGTGGTGTTGAGGGCTGTGATGGTCTGACACTCTCCTCGCAGTGGCAGAGTACCGTGCGATGGGCGGACACTCTTGGGAGTGGCAGTCGCCTGGGAGTGGCAGTCGCTGAGTGCTGCCCACGACGATCAGTGTACTGATAATCTCCAGGGTGATGATCAATACACTGATAGTCTCCTTGGAGACTATCAGTGTATTGATAGTCTCCAAGGAGACAATCACTACAGCCTTGGTGCGACTGTACTGATGATGATGTGAGGCGGCGAGGGGAAGGAGGACAGGAGGGGGAGGGACACACAAGCCTCAACAATAACGAGAGAGAGAGAGAGAGAGAGAGAGAGAGAGAGAGAGAGAGAGAGAGAGAGAGAGAGAGAGAGAGAGAGAGAGAGAGAGAGAGAGAGAGAGAGAGAGAGAGAGAGAGAGAGAGAGAGAGAGAGAGAGAGAGAATAATGTTGGAAGGTGATGAAAAGGAGAAGGGGAATGAAAAGGAGGTGGGAGAGATGAAAGAGGAGGAGGAGGAGGAGAGGAGACTCTTGTTCACAGGTAAATAGGTAAAGCAAATAGGTAAAAAGGTAGGTAATGGGCAGTTGCTGTTGTTGTTGTTGTTGTTGTTGTTCTCAGGCCAAGGTAAGTAATAGGTGTTGTTTATCCTCAGGTGAAGAAAGGTCATCGGTAATGCGCTTCAACAGTCATCTTCCCATTTACTTCCCAGGTAGAGATAAGCAAATGGGTCTTGCTCTAATAATCAGGTGCAAGGGACTAACAAATGGGTGAGGCGTTTCAACCATCATCCTCCCTATTTTTAATCCCCTGGTGAAGGAAGGTTACTAACAGGTGAGTCGTGTTAATATAATTCCTCCCATTCATTATGTTACTCCCAACTGAAGGAAGTTAATTAATGGGTGACGCCTTGTAATAATACCTCATCCCATTTCCATCCCTATTGGCGGGCAAGGGTGAGTAATGGGTGTTGCTGGTATTTTGCAAACGATTTTAAGGGGATACTGTACTCAATGAATAGGTGAATAAAATGAATAAGAAAAGAAAGAAAGAAAGAGAGAAAGAATGAATGAATGAATGAATAAATGAAAAATAAAAGCAAGAGGGAAAGAAAGAAAAAAGAAAGATGAAGAAATAAAGAAAAAAAACAGGTGAATGAATTGAGAGAAGAAAACTACTAGAGCATCACTGAAAGCATTAAGGGACACTGACATAAATATGAATAAACAAAAAATAAATAAAAAAGTGAATGAATTAATGAAAAAAATAACTACGAGAGCATCACAAAGAATTATTAGAAGCAACAAAACCATTCTTCTCTTACCTAAAGTAGATACCGTTGCAGTAGTAGACGTTGTAGAAGCAGCTGTAGTAGTAGTAGTAGTAGTAGTAGTAGTATCAGTAGTAGTAGTAGTAGTAGTAGTAGTAGTAGCAGCAGGATCAGGAGGAAGAGAAGGAATAGTATTTGATCTCTTTCCGTCCGTCTCCAGTCTAATCCAACACCATCACCATCAACACCATCACTTAGTTTCTTTTCTTCTTTGTTTATGTTTTCTTTTTCCTATCTCACTCACTCACTCACTCACTCACGTACTCCAAACTTGCTTCTTTTAGCGGCCAAGTTTTCTCTCGTCTCGTTTCTTGTCTGTTTCCAAGTTCCTTTAGTTTCTCCTCGGCCAAGTTCCTTTAGTTTCTCCTCGGCCAAGTTCCTTTAGTTTCTCCTCGGCCAAGTTCCTTTCTGTTTACTGTTTTCCTTTTGTGTTTTCTTTAAAGCTTTTCTCTT
>NC_066550.1:4860407-4882907 GCF_024679095.1 Eriocheir sinensis | reverse complement strand
ACATCAAGAAGAGAGTTAATAGCAGGTGCTACACAACCACTTCAGGAAGCAGCTGGATCGTAATTGCAAAATATTAACACGCCTTCTAGGACTAATCAAAACTGGCGACGGATTGCTTTATGATATCCTGCACTTCCAGCATGTCGCACTGGATATGAAATCCCTGATTCATTTAAATATCTTGCTGATGGTTCCAGTTTCTTGGCGTTTGATAGTGGCATTGATGACGTGCATCGTATACTAATATTTGCAACATATTGTGGCTTGGATGAATTATCAACAAGTAACTCATGGGCTTGAGATGGAACATTCAAAGCAGCACCAAACCTTTGGAAAGTTGGAAAGTTTCGTTTAGTCGGCGCAACATCTGTGGTCATATGCTGAGAGAGACAGAAGGGAAGGAATTATAGAGAAGGAACAGATCCCAGGAGACGGGACACAACCCCAATTAATACCTTGTACCCATTCAATGCTGGGTGGACAGGGCGTAGGGTATCGGAAAAGCCCCTGTAATTTTCCACTCCGCCCAGGAATCGAACCCGGGCTCTCTCGGTTGTGATTCATGTCTCCTACGTGTGTTTGATTTGCTTCCTAATAAACAAGAAGCTACCTATCGAAGACTTTTTCCGGCTATCTTTAACTTACGTACAAATAGTCGACCAGTTCAGTGCATCATGGATTTTGAGACAGCTGTACACACTGCTTTCACAACGGTTTTTCACAATGCGGTAGTTTCTGGTTGTTTGCTTCATTTTGGTCAATCCTGTTGGCGGAAGATATTTCAAAATGGTAAAAAGAGCAGTACAACAATGACCCTTCTTTTGGTCTTAACCTAAAAACATGCTTTAATGGCTTGGCATGTCTACCGCTCGAGGACGTGGTTGATGCCTTCAAGCTTCTGTCTGATGATTAAGTCATACCCGCTGAATTCCTTACATACTTTGAAGGCGCCTACATAGGTATTCAACGGGGAAGGGGCGAACGACGAAGAAGAGTAGAACCTCTTTTCCCAATTGAAGTGTGCAACGTACGACAGCGTACTCTGAAGGACCAACCTAGAACTAATAATGCTGTTGAAGGTTTTCACAGCGCTCCAAAAGCGTCTATAACAAGTATGCACCCGAATTTGTGGAAGCTTTGTGCTGCACTACGAAAAGAAGCCCTCACACAAACAAAATTATTGCACGTCCGAAGAGGAGATGAGTCAAAAACGAAGAAAATACAAGACTATAAACAAAAGACTGAAAGCCCTCGTGGAGAACTATCGTGGAGACATCATGGAGTTTCTGAAAGGCGTTGCACATAACCTTCATTAAACAAAGCTTTAAATAAAATACAATGAAAAAGTAGTTTGTGTCTGCCTTAATTTTCATACCTCGTTTTTAACCTGTTTTTAACCCTGGGAACATTTTGGTTGTCTGAAAAGTAAAGCAATAAAATTAAAGCTTTTTAAACTTGTTGTATGCATTGTTACTATTTATCATTTGTGGGTGGAAACTTTCTTGGGTGGAATTTTCTTGCGTGGAATTTTCTGCACACACACACACACACACACACACACACGCACACACACACACACACACACACACACACACACACTATATTATCGAGCTTTGCGGTGGTACTTCAATAAATGGTGCACTGTAGATTGAACCATACGGTGCAGATGGTACACTTTCACCTCGACACTGAAACAAAACTCGTGATACACCACAGAAAAAAAAACACGGTAGGTACAGCATATTTTGATCTCTGTTCTGGTCTATTATTCTTGACTGTTTACTGGGCTTTTGTTTGTTTTTCTGCCGTTCATGCCTTTCAGCTTTTCCCATCGGTACAGGTAAAGTGACACAGGTAGCGTTCAGGTATGGCGCAGCGTGGAAAGACACACTCGTAACACTTTAGACACGACAGATTATCACTACACGAGACGGTGCAGCACAGGAGTCTTGGGAAACGGTGGTGTGGTGTGAGAGAGAGAAACGGTACAGGGTTTTAAAGTATTGTGGTGCAGTGTTGGGTACGGACTGGGGTGTAGTGTGGACGGGATGAAGGTGGAGCTAGGGTGAGGAAGATTTTAGAAAAGGAGGAACACGAAGGAAAGAGGAAGAGGAGGAGGAGGAAGTAAAAATTTAGAGGAGGGAAAATAGCCACAAAGAAGAAGAAAAAAAGAAGGAAAGAATAGAGGATGGGAAATTTAGATTGTGAAGAAGAATGTAGGAGAAACAGAGATGAGTGATAAGGATAAGAAGATGGAGAAGAAGGAAGGGAAAAGAGGAGTGAGGATTAGAAGATGGGAAAGGTACATTGTGGATAAAAGGGAAGAAGGAGAAAGAGATGAGGAGTAAGGATAAGAAGATGGGAGAAGAAAGAAGAGATAAGAATGATGAGAAAGGTACAATATAAATAAAGAAAAATAAGAAGGAACAAATGTGAGGAATAACGAATAGGGGATGAGAAAGGTATGATGAGAATAGGGGATGACGAAAGAGCAAGGATGAGTAAGGAATAGTAAATGGGAAAAGTACAATGTGGATGAAGGGAAAGAAGAAGGAAGAAGTGAGGAATAAGGAGTAAAGGGAAATAAAAGGAGATAATAAAAGTGAGGAAACAGTTGTGAAGAAAAAGGAGATGGGAGAAGAAAGAAAAGAGATAAGAAATAAGGATTCGATGATGACAAAGGTAAAATATAAGGAAAAAGAAGGACCAGGTGTAAGGCATAAGAAATAGATGGGAAAGGTAAAAGTGAGAAAGGGGGAAGAAGATAGAGGAGATGGGCGGTAAGGAATAGAAGATGGGAAGGATACACTGTGAATAAGGGGGAAGAAGGGAGAGAAATGGGTAAGGATAAGAAAATGGAAAAGGTACATTGTGGATAAAAGGGAAGAATGATCAAATTAGGAGTACGGTAAAGAAAATGGGGAAGAAGGAAAAAGAGATGAAAAGTAAGGAATAGAAGATGGAAATAAGGAGAGAAAGAATAGAGATGAGAAGCAAGGAATAAAGATGGGAGAGGCATAATGTCAACAAGGAAGAGGAAGGGACACATAAGGAGAAAGGAATGGATGAGAAAGGTGAAATGTTGATAAAGGAGAAGAATAGGGAAGAGAGATGAGGATGTGAATAAAAGGGAAGAAGGAACGGAGATTAAAAAGGAATAGAGGAAGGGAAAGGGGAATCATTTTTGACGTGTAAGCAAACTAATGAAAGAAATGTTATAAAAGTAAGTTTGAGCGTCAGAAGCAGGGGAGAAAGAGGGACAAGAACCAGAAATGCTGCACAATAAAATAACCTAAAAAGCAACCACTTATTTTTGATGCATGGGCTAACCTGGAAAAAAGGAAGCGAGAGCAGAAAAATTTAGGGTGAAAGCAGAGAGGGAGAAAAGGAACACACAACAAAGACTGACTGTAAAACCAAAATATTAACAAACAAAATAAGAAAAATAAAACCTCTTAAAAAAATACGAAAAAAATTGATTTACCAAACGAAACGGAAATATAGATCACACATTCTAATCCTTACTTCTTATCTCTTTTCTTTCTTCTCCCATCTTCTTATCCTTACTCCTCATCTTTTCCTTCTTATTCCCTTTTATCCACATTGTACCTTTCCTATTTCCTAATCCTCACGCTTCACTTCCATTCCTTCTTCCCCTTTTTCTTATCCTTATCTCTGTTCCTTCTCTTCCTTATTCACGCTCTACAGCACAAGGAGACGGTGGCCGATCTTCTTCAATCAACCCTGAACCTCAACATCTTCCTTCAAGCGGACCACCGGGGGGCAGCACGGGCCAAGCAAGAGCCACCTCACGGCACCCACTATAAACACAATACACCCGCGGCACTAACGGACAGGGCCATCCAAGACACCCTCCGGAGAGCCTAGCGGAGATATCGGCAGCAACAGAAAGTAACCAATATTTACACAAACCTGAAGTGTATGGAAATAGTAGTTAGCAGCAGAAGTCGTTGGTAGAAGTAGTGGTTAGTAGTAGAGGTAGAAGTAGTAGTAGTAGTAGTAACTCACCGCAAATAAGCACTTGAACGCGTCACAGCATTACACGAAACATAACACAACACAAGCACAAAAAACGACAATACAGCGACGATAGAGGCGGCGATATGAGGAACAGGAGGAGGAGGAGGAGGGGGAGGAGGAGGAGAGCTGAGGGAAGAGGGAGGGAGAGTGTGAGTGGGTGGGTGAGCGAAAGCGGTGTGGCCTGTCCGTACCGTGAGCCAGGCAGAAGTGAGGCAGGAGGTGAACTCTCTCTCTCTCTCTCTCTCTCTCTGCTTGCTTCCATCATCATCGTCATCATCATTTTTCTCACCATCAACATTATCATGGAAAACAATAACGATGCTCTCTCTCTCTCTCTCTCTCATATTATTCTTCCTGCAGCTTCAAACTCAATCTACACACACACTCACACACACACACACACACACACACACACACACACACACGGCCTGCCTAAATCTGACATAAGCGTCAGTTTCACTAAAAATAAATTGATAATCCCGACATTATGACACTCCTGAGCCTTTTACCTCCTCCTCCTTCTCCTCCTCTCCTTTCTTCATTCACCCTCCTCCGTTTTCTTTGCGTTGAGGAGGATGAGGAGGAGGAGAGGCAGGTAAAAGTGAGAGAGGAAGAGAGGAAGAAGGAAAGGAAGGAAGGACGGAAGGAGAGGACAACGGTAGGATTAAGAGAAGAGTGATTGGTTGTTTTTATTGGCTGTATAGAGGAGGAGGAGGAGGAGGAGAAAGAGGAGGAGGAGGAGGAGGAGAGAAGGGGAAGAACGGAAGAGGAAGAGAAGCCGAGGAAGAGCTATTTAGTTTCGGTTTGTTATGCCTCTTTATTCTTCCTCCTCCTCCTCCTCCTCCTCCTCCTCCTCCTCCTCCTCCTCTTCAAATACCACTTAGTAACTTCCGTAATGTCGATCACTGCAAGCTTCTTCCACTCCAGACCAACTCGAGGATCAGAAACATCGGTCAAAGAATTCAAACGAAGCGATGCAGCACAGACACCGGAAGGAGTTATTTCTCGACTAGCCATCCGCCGCTGGAACAATCATCCTGCACCAGTAGTTAAGTGCGGAAACGATCGACTCCTTTAAGCACTGCACTGACCGTCACTTTGCTGTCAGGGGCGGATTGAACACACCCGCGCGTACGTCCAATAGTGCTTCAGTCTTTTCCGCGGGTCACTCCAGCGGCTGACTCACTCATTGAATCACTAAAGCGGGCAGCCTCGTAATGAACCAACAGACTTTTTGCTGCCTGCTCGTCCGTTTCCATGTTTCCTCCTCCTCCTCCTCCTCCTCCTCCTATTCCTACACGTTTCCTTCCTATTGACGTCTCTCATGTTTATGTCTTCTTTTATTCCTCCACCTTCTCCTCCTCCTCCTCCTCTTTTTCTTCCTCTTTTTCCTCATCGTCGTCTTTCCACTTCTTCCTTTTTCACGATTCATGCTCCTGATCGCTTCCACTTTTCTTTTTATTCATGCACTCCTCCTCCTCCTCCTCCTCCTCCTCCTCCTCTTCCTCTTCCTCTTCCTCCTCCTCCTCCTCCTCCTCCTCCTCCTCCTTCTCCGCCTCCGTCTCCTTCTCCTCTTTGCCTCCCACAGACACACTCTGTCTTCCCACCTCCTCACACACACACACACACACACACACACACACACACACACACACACACGCTCCCCCTTCCCATCCTTACCCCGCACGCATAATCCCCCATCCCTAACCCAGCCCCGACACACACAACCCACCACCCCCCCTCTCCCCCAACACCCCTGTCCCCAGTACACACACCACCCCAGTAGCTGCCTTCGTGCCTGTGGCCCGCCTGTTCCTCTTCAACCCAGCCACAGAAAGGTCAGGATATCGTTCAACGCCTCCCTTCCGTCACCATCCACGCGAATCCACTTCTTAATTTTCAAACACCACTCCATATACTTAAGCACTTCGGCGCCCCAGCTCACCTATTTCCTGGAGTTGTGGGGCTTTCCAGGGGTAGCTTAATGACTCTGGTGGTAGGTTGGCCCTTCTTCCGTACCGTGAACATAAAACACATGCAGAACCTGACTGAGCGAGAGAGCAGAAGAGATTTTAATTTCCGGTTAAGGTAATTTGACAAAGCTTTTGTACCATGGAAAATAAACACTCATGATAACCAAATTATTCTCCTTCTCGGCTTTTGGAATTCGTTATGGAAAGCGAAAGCGTTCAAGAATATCGACCGAAGTGTTTGAGGATACGAACCTAACAAGAATTAACCCAACGTAGCTTCTCTGTGTGTGCCTTTGTTAATCATATCAATAGCTCTAGGTCTTTGAGGGGACGAGTGGCCTTTTGAAATTCTTTATGGGAAGCAAAATCCTTCAAGAATATCGACCGAAATGTTGGAGGATACGATCCTTGCAAGAACCCAACGTAGCTTCTCTGTAGCACTTAGTAATCATATCAATAGCTCGAGGTCTTTGAGGGTACGAGTGGCCTTTTGAATTTTTTTATGGGAAGGGAAAGCGTTCAAGAATATCGACCGAAGTGTCCTGCCTTGCAGAAACCCAACGTAGCATCTCTGTGGCCGTTAATAATCCTATCAATAGCTCGAGGTCTTTGAGGGGACGAGTGGCATATTTCTAAGAGGTGAAGGTGATTTTGAAGCCCTCCTGGTTATCCTTCACTACACCGCTTGCAACAATAGCTTTTTTTTTTTTTTTTTTTACTGCTAAAGAGACAGTTCAAGGGCGTAAAGAAAAATATAAAAAAGAACAAGCTACTCACTGCTCCTGAATAGAGATCAAAGGAGTGTCCAAAAAGGGAGGTAAATTTCGGGAGGAGAGGTGTCCTGATACCCTCCTCTTGAAAGAGTTTAAGTCGTAGGCAGGAGGAAATACAAATGAATGAAAATTGCTCCAGAGTTTACCAGCGTGAGGGATGAGAGAGTGAAGATGCTGGTTGACTCTTTCATAAGGGGTTTGGACAGTATAGGGATGAGCATGAGTAGAAAGACGTGTGCAGCGGGGCCGCGGGAGGGGGGGAAGCATGCAGTTAGCAAGTTCAGAAGAGCAGTCAGCATGAAAATATCGATAGAAGATAGAAAGAGAGGCAACATGGCGGCGGAATTTGAGAGGTAGAAGACTATCAGTATGAGGAGGAAAGTTGATGAGACGAGATGCCTTTGACTCCACTCTGTCAAGGAGAGCTGTGTGAGTGGAGCCCCCCCACACATGAGATGCATACTCCATACGAGGGCGGACAAGGCTCTTGTAAATGGATGGCAACTGTGCAGGGGAGAAGAACTGGCGGAGACGGTACAGAACGCCCAGCCTCGAGGAAGCTGATTTAGTAAGAGATGAGATATGAAGTTTCCAGTTGAGATTTTGAGTTAAGGATAGACCAAGGATGTTTAGTGTTGAGGAAGGTGATAGCTGGGTGTTGTCAAAGAATAGGGGATAGTTGTTTGGAAGATTGTGTCGAGTGGATAGGTGGAGAAACTGTGTTTTTGAGGCGTTGAAGGACACCAGGTTCCTCTTGCCCCAATCGGAAATAATAGTAAGGTCTGAGGCTAAGCGTTCTGATGCCTCCAGCCTTGAATCGTTAACCTCCTGTAGGGTGGGTCTTCTATTAAAAGAAGTTGAGTAATGCAGAGTGGAGTCATCGGCGTAGGAATGGATAGGACAGTTCGTTTTGGAAAGAAAATCATCAATGAACAACAGAAAGAGAGTGGAAGATAGGACAGAACCCTGTGGGACACCACTGTTAATAGGTTTAGGGGAAGAACAGTGACCGTCCACCACAGCAGAAATAGAACGGTCAGAAAGGAAACTGGAGATAAAGGTACAGAGAGAAGGATAGAAACCGTAGGAGGGTAGTTTGGAAAGCAAAGATTTGTGCCAGACCCTATCAAAAGCTTTTGATATGTCCAGCGCAATAGCAAAGGTTTCACCGAAACGGCTAAGAGGATGACCAAGAGTCAGTTAAGAAGGCTAGGAGATCACCAGTAGAACGCCCCTTGCAGAACCCATACTGGCGATCAGATAGAAGGTCAGAAGTGGAAAGGTGCTTTTGAATCTTCTGGTTAAGGATTGATTCAAAAGCTTTAGATAGACAGGAGAGTAAAGCTATAGGGCGGTAGTTTGAGGGATTGGAACGATCACCCTTCTTAGGCACAGGCTGTACAAAGGCATACTTCCAGCAGGAAGGAAAGGTAGATGTTGATAGGCAGAGACGAAAGAGTTTGACCAGGCAGGGTGTCAGCACGGAAGCACAGTTTTTAAGGACAATAGGAGGCACTCCATCAGGTCCATAAGCCTTCTGAGAGTTGAGGCCAGAGAGGGCATAGAAAACATCATTTGGAAGAATTTTAATAACAGGCATAAAGGAGTCAGAGGGGGGATGAGTAGGAGGAATATGCCCAGAATCGTCCAGGGTGGAGTTCTTACAGAAAGTTTGAGAGAAGAGTTCAGCCTTAGAGACAGATGAGACGGCAGTGCTGCCGTCAGGGTTAAGGAGAGGAGGGAAAGAGGAAGAAGTGAAATTGGAGGAGATATTTTTGGCTAGATGCCAGAAGTCACGGGAAGAATTAGAAGAAGCAAGATGTTGACATTTTCTATTGATAAAAGAAGTTTTGGTAAGTCAGAGAATAGATTTGGCGCGAGTCCGGGCTGAAATGTAAAGGTCAAAGTTAGCGGGTGTTCGAAGGTTCTAGAACCTTTTGTGAGCTGCCTCTCTATCTTTAATAGCACGAGAACAAGCATGATTAAACCAAGGCTTTTTAGCATGAGGAGTAGAGAAAGAACGAGGAATGTATGCCTCCATTCCAGAGACAATCACCTATGTGATGCGCTGGGCACACACAGAGGGGTCTCTCTCCTGGAAGCAGTAATCATTCCACGGGAAATCGGAAAAGTATATCCTCAGGTCGTCCCACCGAGCTGAAGCAAAATGCCAGAAGCATCGTCTCTTCGGTGGGTCCAGAAGATGTCCAGGAGCGATAGGACAGGATACAGAAATAAGGTTATGATCGGAGGAGCCCAACGGAGAGAACAGTTTGACAGAGTAAGCAGAAGGATTAGAGGTAAGGAAGAGGTCTAGAATGTTGGGCTTGTCTCCAAGACGGTCGGGAATACGAGTAGGGTGCTGAACCAACTGCTCTAGGTCGTTGAGGAGAGCAAAGTTGTAGGCTTGTTCACCAGGCTGGTCATTGAAAGAGGATGAAAGCCAAAGCTGGTGGTGAACTTTGAAATCTCCTAAGATGGAGATTTCAGCGAAGGGAGAGTGAGTCAAGATGTGCTCCACTTTAGAGTTCAAATAGTCAAAGAATTTTACATAGTTAGTAGAGTTAGGTGAGAGATAAACAGCACAGATGTATTTAGTAATAGAGTGACAATGAAGTCTTAGCCAGATGGTAGAAAATTCTGAAGAGTCAAGGTCGTGGGCACGAGAGCAAGTGATGTCGTTGCGCACGTAGGCGCAACATCCAGCTTTGGATTGAAATTTAGGATAGAGATAGTAGGAGGGAACAGAGTAGAGGTTGCTGTCAGTAGCCTCAGAAACCTGTGTTTCGGTGAGGAAGAGAAGGTGAGGTTTAGAGGAGGAGAGATGGTGTTCCACAGAATGAAAATTAGAACGAAGGTGAATTAACTGTATTTTCACGTGTCTGGGCGTGTGAAATCATACTTTATCTTCATTCTCGGCTGTTTAATTTTTCCTCTCACTCTCTAGAAAGGCGAAGGTTGCGAGGAGACTTGATCGAAGTCTATAAATGGATGAAGGGCTTTAATAAAGGGGATGTCAATAAGATTTTGATAGTAAAAGAACCAGGTAGGACGCGAAGCAATGGTTTCAAGTTAGACAAATTCAGATTCAACAAAGACGTAGGCAAGAATTGGTTCACCAACAGAGTGGTAGATGAATGGAACAGGCTTGGGAGCCATGTTGTGGGTGCCAATACCATAGATACATTCAAGAAGAGGTTAGATAAAGCCATGGATGGTGAGGTAAGGTGGGGTTGAGTGTACAGGAGCTGCCTTGTATAGGCCAACCGGCCTCTTGCAGACTCCTTACGTTCTTATGTTCTTATGTTCTTATGTTATTGGGGCCCAGAAGACAGTTTTGGGGTATGAACTCGGGAAATATAAGCGGCTGAGTACGACAATCTGGCAACGTTGATTTAAGGGACATTTTCTTAAACATTTAGGAGCCCAAACATACATACTGACACGGTTTTCGTAGGAATTGTGAGCATTTCCAAGAGTAGTTTCATGACCCTGGTGGTAGTTTGACCCTTCCTCTGTACCATGAACCTAAAAAAACACTCATTAGAACCCGATGAATCTCCTTTTTGGCCTCTGGAAATAGGTGATACGAGAGACGAAAGCTTCTGAGAACTTCTGGTGATAGACTGACCCTTCTTCTGTACCATGAACCTAAAACAACACTCATTAGAACCAGATTGATCTTTTTGGCCTTTGGAAATAGCTGATGTGAGTGAGAGGCGGAAGAGTCTAGTGATACCAACCCGGGACCCTTTGTATAATGTCCTGTCCCGTTGTGGCCAGTCCCTTCCTCTCCCTGACGGCCGGACAAAGGAGGGCTGAGTTATGTTATTATTACGTCACTCCTCGCCGGGGCTTCTTATACAGAGGTTGTTTACGGCGCTGAAGCTTCTACCTCTTAACATTTCTAGGCATTCTCTCGCTTTCCACGCCCAGCTACAGCGTATGACCACAGCCTTCACCTTTACCTTTCTCGTCCTATATAGAGTTGAGTCCCATACGTGTCACATTATTAAGTGTTGCTACAGGGCCACTACACATTAAGGCTCAGGTCATTCCCAGATGCTTCCACCCTCACGTCAGCTGTTCCAAAGGCCAAAAAGGAAGTCAGTCGGGTTTTAATGGGTGGTGCTTGAGGTTCGCAGTACAGAGGAAGGGTCATGAAACTACCTTTGGCAATGCCCCAAACGCCTTCGAAAGCCTTGTGACAGGTGTGCACTTTGACGCTGATAAGTTGAAGAATATGGCCCTTAGTCCGACATGAAGCTTTAGTGGTTAATATGACTTCTAATTTAATCACCTGACACACTTCCACCTGTTGAAATTTACAGGTATTTTTTTCTCGTCCAATACACGCTGAATTTTAGGCGCGTTATAATAATCAGAGTGTTGTTCTAATGGTGTATATGGATTCCTAAACATACCGTAAGTTAAATATCTGACACGCTCCTACCTGCTGAAATTTCCAGGTTTTCTCTCGTCCAATTCACATATCAAGGCTGAGTTCTAAAAGTGTTGCATCTACCTGTGTTGCCTTGGCGGACTAAACGGCTTCATAATTAGACGAAAAATGTTTACCTCACTGCTCCTTCTACCTGTTGAGATTTCCAGGTATTTTTCTCGCCCAATTCACATACAAAGGACGACTTCAAGGTATGTAGCATCCACCTGTGTTGCTCTTGTGGTCTGTACGGCTTCCTTTACACAATTTGTTTACCGCACTGATACCTCTATTTGATGAGATTTCCAAGTATTCTCTCGTCCAGGACACATCGAGGTCGATGCCTACGCGTGATATGTTCAGTTGCGTTGCCAGGTTGTCTAGTGTTGTTGTTTTCAAGAGGGGTACAATGCCTGTGTGTTTTTTAGGTCCTGTACATAAATGCATCACATTTCATATTTTCTCTCCGACCACAACGTAACGGCACACGTAGTCTCCCAATACCTGCACCGGTGTCCTCCTGGGGCTTTTTAAAGTGTGAATTCTGGTAAAACTTGCAAACGAGAGCGTGAACGAGGTGTGTGAACGAGAATACAACATTTCCAAAGGGGGGGCAACTTCCCTTCCGTCGCTCCCCACCCCAACCCCCTTACGGACGCCCTTTGTAGCGGTCTATACGGGCTCCTATACACAAGTTGTTTACGCTGATTAGATTTCAATGTTTTGTTTAGTCCTGTTGACCCCAAGAGTCCTACGCGTATCATATCCTTCGCCAGTGTTGCCCTAGTGGTCGATACGGGTTCCTACACACAATATAATTACCTGACATCCTTCTCCCTGATTAGATTTCCATGTTTTGTTTAGTCCTGTTCACCCCAAGAGTCCTACGCCTATTATATCCTTCACCAGTGTTGCCTTCGTGGTCTATACAGGTTCCTACACATAAGATATTACCTGACATCCTTCTCACTGACTAGATTTCAATGTTTTGTTTAGTCCTGTTGACCCCAAGAGTCCTACGCCTATTATATCCTTCATCAGTGTTGCCCTAGTGGTCTATACGGGCTCCTTCACACAAGATAATTACCTCACAGATCCTTCTCCCTGATTAGATTTCCATGTTTTATCTAGTCCTGTTCACAGCAAAGGTCCTACGGGTATTGTATCCTTTGCCTGTTGCCTCAGTAGCATTCTCCTTATCTCCTACTCTAAGGTTTCCTACACAAGTTGCTTACCGCTGAGATCCTTCTACCTTTTAGGATTCCCATGTTATCCTTCGCTTCAGTACGCATCAAGGATCTGTTTTGTTCCCAGGGGAGTCCTATGTACCAATATCCTTCACCGGTGTTGCCTTTGACGTGTTCTAGTAACATCGTACACGTTAACACTATAGAATTTTCATCCGACACACAAACACACACACACACACACACACACACACACACACACACACACACACACAGACACACACACACACACACACACACACACACACACACACACACACACACACACACACACACACACACACACACACACACACACACACACACACACACACACACACACACACACACACACACACACACACACACACACACACACACACACACACACACACACACACACACACACACACACACACACACACACACACACACACACACACACACACACACACACACACATTTCAACACCATTATTTACCTCTCACGCACACTCACTCACTCACTCACAACATAATATCCAGTGTTGCCTCAGGACTCGCTCGCTCGCTTGTTATGTGTTGTTTCCCGGCCCACGCACACCCACGCCTCCTCTGCATCCCTTCCCCGGCGACGCCTCTGCGATCACCTTCCCCTCCCCTGGCGACTCGTACCCTCAGTCACCCCGAGCTATTGACATCATTACTTCGAAGGCCACAGAAAAGCAACGTCGGGTTCTTAGTAAAATTCGTATTCATATTCCCTCTTTTGTTCTGATTTATTTTTGCCCTTGAGCTGCTTCCTTTACTGTAAAAAAAAAAAAAAAAAAAATCGGTTGGTATTCTTGAACGCTTTCACTTTTCACTAATTCCAAAAGCCAAAAAGAGAGATTGATTTAGTTTCCATGAGTGATTTTTTTCGTTCATGGTACAGAAGCTGTGTCGGACTACCACCAGGGTCATAAAACTACCCCTCCATGGCAATGCTCGCGACTCCTACGAAGGCCTTGTCGGGTATTTGTGCTTGGGCGCCGAAATGTTCAAGAAAGTGTCCCTTAAACACTTCAGGGACTTGCTATGTTTACTTCTTAAGGCCACAAAGAAGGTACATCAGGTTCATATTAGACTTGTATCCTTTTAAACTCTTCAGGAACTTAATAATATTGCTTCATAACAACGGAGGTAGAACGTACGTCTGGTTGATAGGAAATCCGTACTCTTCAACACTTCTGGGGCTTGGTATGTTTACTTCTTAAGGCCACAAAGGAGTTACATCAGGTTCATATTAGACTTGTATCCTTTAAACGCTTCTGGAACTTCATAATATTAATTAACGTCAGAGAGATAGTACGTCTGTCCGTATTCGTCAACACTTCTGGGACTTAATATGTTTACTTCTTGAAGCCACAAAAAAGGTACATCAGGTTCATATTAGACTTGTATCCTTTTAAACAGTTCTATAAATTCATAACATTACTTCATAACGCCGGAGAGAAGTTACGTCTGTCCGTATTCTTCAACACTTTAGGGACTTGATATGTTTACTTCTTAAGGCCACAAAGAATGCATATCAGGTTCATATTTGATTCGTATCCTTCAAACGCTTCGGGGTTTAATGTGTACTTCTGAAGGCCAGGAAGAAGATACCTCGGTTTCCTGTGTGGTTCACATTCTCCACACTTCAGAGGTTTCATACGTTTACTTCTAAAGGCTGCAGAGAAGGTACGTTGGGTTCATATAAGATTCGTCTTCTTGAACACTTCGAGGGCTTCATACAATTGTTTATGAAGGCCGCGGAGATGTGCGCCGGGTATAAGAGTCGTGCTATTAAACAGTTCGGGTTCTCGGTACGGTGTTATTGAAGGCCGCAAAAAAGATATCGTCCGGTTCTTGTGAGACTTGGATCCTCATACGATTCGGGCTCCTGGATTGGCTGTTTCTGGAGGCTCCTCTTGAGACCATTTCTCAAGGCTCCTCCTGCGACCTGACTACCGTCAGGGGGAGGCGGTGGCTGAGTGGCCAGCGTGACGCCGCAGCGTCCAGGAGTTTTAGACGGAATTCATCACAAACTCTAGTGCCATGTATACTCATTTTATGGTCTGCTTATGTGATAGAAATATATATATATATATATATATATATATATATATATATATATATATATATATATATATATATATATATATATATATATATATATATATATATATATATATATATATATATATATATATATATATATATATATATATATATATATATATATATATATATATATATATATATATATATATATATATATATATATATATATATATATATATATATATATATATATATATATATATATATATATATATATATATATATATATATATATATATATATATATATATATATATATATATATATATATATATATATATATATATATATATATATATATATATATATATATATATATATATATATATATATATATATACATATATATATATATATATATATATATATATATATACCTCAATGCGGTAATTATCCTCAACTGTTTAATAAGGGACAATTTGTTTTCTGATATGGATTCATTTTATGGCTGTGGAAAGAAATTTTATTCATTAACCTGCTAATTAGTTTCGGGGTAAGATTATGATATTGCCTCAGAGTAAATACTAAAAGCGTGAATGAATATATACAAAAATAATCTCTCTCTCTCTCTCTCTCTCTCTCTCTCTCTCTCTCTCTCTCTCTCTCTCTCTCTCTCTCTCTCTCTCTCTCTCTCTCTCTCTCTCTCTCTCTCTCTCTCTCTCTCTCTTCTCTCTCTCTCTCTCTCTCTCTCTCTCTCTCTCTCTCTCTCTCTCTCTCTCTCTCTCTCTCTCGCTCTCTCTCTCTCTCTCTCTCTCTCTCTCTCTCTCTCTCTCTCTCTCTCTCTCTCTCTCTCTCTCTCTCTCTCTCTCTCTCTCTCTCTCTCTCTCTCTCTCTCTCTCTCTCTCCCACAGCATGAGGCCATCCCCTTTACGTCACACGGTTATCGTCACAAGTAATCCGTCACACAACCCGTAACCATGGCACGCGCCCTTCTCTGCGGCGTGTGTTGCAGGCGACCTTTGTACTGGTTCTGTTCTCGTATCTTTTATCACCGTATATTCACGACTAAAGATCATTCACTATATTCATTTCCATTGTTCTGTTGTTATTATTTATCCTAGATGTTTTATCTCATTGTTGTTTTTGTCTTTCTTGTTGTTGTTGTTGATGATGGTGCTGGTGGTTAATGTTACTTCCTCTTTACATTTCTTGTATCCAATGCATTTCAAGGTTACTAAGACTTCATTAATGTTGACGATTATTAAATGCTGCCTTCGCTTTCTTTCTTTCTTCTTTTTCATTTTCTCCTTCTTCTTCTTCTTCTTCTTTTCTTTTTCTCTTCTTCTTCTCCTCTGCATTTATCTGCATCATCTGCACACAAATAAATAAAAACAACATGTATTCCATTACATATTTTTCCTTTTCTTCTTGTTATTGTTATTTTTCTTGTTAATGTTCTTGTCTTCGTTCTGCTTTTCTTTTTCTTTCCATCACTTTTTATTTTGTTTTACCAGCCTTCTTTCCTTCCTTCCTTTCTTCCTTCCTTTCTTCCTTCCCTTCTATATTCTTTTATTTTTCTTCCCATCATTTGCACTTGAAACAAACACAAACTTCTACTCTATTATATTTTTTCTTCTTTTATTACTTCTCCTTTGACCAGCTTTTCATACCTGCCTGGCACACCTGTTTACCTGCACACACACACACACACACGCACACACACACACACACACACACACACACACACACACACACACACACACACACACACACACACACCTTGGTACACCTGTTATTTTCCTCTCATTCTTTATTTCCTTTTTTTTCCTTTCCTTTTCTTTATCACTTCTCTAAAGAAACTCTGACTCGTGTTTTCTTTCTCTTTTTATTTGCCTTTTTTGTTTAAGTTTGCAGATGATTTTTTTCTTACTACATGAAGGTTTTTTTTCTATATCTTTTGTGTGTTTTATTATTTACACTAAGAGCTTCTCAGGGCAATTAAATATCTTCCTCCTCCTCCTCCTCCTCCTCCTCCTCCTCCTCCTGCAGACATCTTTTCATACGTTCCTTCTTTTTCTTCTCATTTCTTTTCATTCCATTCAAGCATTTTTGTCTCTCTTTGTCTTTTCGAGTTTCTTTTTCCATTTTTCTGTAGTCTTTCAATAATCGTTTTCTTAGAAGTAAATTATCCAACTCTCTCTCTCTCTCTCTCTCTCTCTCTCTCTCTCTCTCTCTCTCTCTCTCTCTCTCTCTCTCTCTCTCTCTCTCTCTCTCTCTCTCTCTCTCTCTCTCTCTCTCTCTCTCTCTCTCTCTCTCTCTCTCTCTCTCTCTCTCTCTCTCTCTCTCTCTCTCTCTCTCTCTCTCTCTCTCTCTCTCTCTCTCTCTCTCTCTCTCTCTCTCTCTCCTCTCTCTCTCTCTCTCTCTCTCTCTCTCTCTCTCTCTCTCTCCTCTACTCTTTCCTCTTCCTCTTCCTTCTTCCTCCTCCTCCTCCTCCTCTTCCTCCTCCTCCTCCTCCATTCCGTCAGTCCTTCAATCTTGGCAAATGTTAAGTCACACAATCAGGGTTCGGTGCACGAGGAATTGGATCTTAGGGTCGTTAGCAGCCATGACTCAGGACGTCCAAAGCTCCCTCATTCTGCCTGCAAAAGCTAACACCGTGCTCCAGTTCCTAGCGAGGCACTTTGAATGAGAGATACGGGAAGGGATAATATCTTTCTGTAACTCGTGGGTGTGACCTCACCTGGAATATACAGTGAAGTTTTGGCTCTCTAATTCCAGGAAGATCATCGAGTCACATGAGGGAGTGCAGCGAGGCGATACAAAAATGATACGGTCACTGGAGTCACGGCCGTATGGAGAGCGACTCAAGCGACTCACTCTCTTCACGTTGGAAAAGAGACGACTACGAGGGGATTCACAGTACAGGTCCTCAGCCTCTCAATCCAGTGACTAGCTTTACGCCACACTATAAATCGTCTGCCATGAAAGAAAGCAGGACTGTAGTTATTTTGTCATCTTCAGTAAAGTGTTGTGAATAATCTATGCCGAAGCCTAGCTGTTGTGTATTATATTTAAAAGACAGAAGAGAGAAGGGGAGGAGAGTGCTGTGTGGCTGTTATCATGACGCGATGCGGAGGGGAGACAAGATTAACTAACTAACTATCTATCTATCTATCAATCTATCTATCTATCTATCTAGACGAACAGAACATATGAATACATGGACTGACATTTGAAGAGAGAGAGAGGAAGAAAGGAAGAGAGGGAAGGAAGAGAGAGAGAGAGAGAGAAAGAGAGAGAGAGAGAGAGAGAGAGAGAGATGACACTGCCTAGCTGCCGGAGATCATCGATATATGAACATATATATCGACGATCTCCTCCGGCAGCTATCGGCAGTGTCAGCCTACGCCGATAACTGCACACTCTCCCGCTCCTACTGCCGCCCCGACAGCCAGCGCGCCGTCGAGGAGATCAACAGGCAGCTCAGCTTGGTGGAGCAGTGGGGAGAGGAGTGGCAGGTCACCCTCGACCCGAAGAAGACGCAAGCCATGGTCATCTCACGGTCCCCAGACGCCTCTCGAGCAGTCTCAGGCCAGCTGCGTCTTGGAGGCAAGAGTCTGCCCCTCCAGGACCACATCAAGGTCCTGGGAGTGTCTGTGGACCAAAGCCTGCGCTTCGACCACCACGTCCGAGCTGTTGCCCGCCAGGCCTCCCTGCGAGTCTCTGCCCTGCGAAGAGTAGCGGGATGCCTCGACCCACGGGGCATCCTCACTCTCTTCAAGGCACAGATACGACCGTATCTAGAGTACGGTGCCCTGTGCTGGACGTCGAGTGCTGCCACCCACATGCAGAGGTTCGACGCAGTGCAGCGACGAGCACTGCGCCTGGTGGAGGCCAGCGAGTACCTGGAGGAGTCTGCCACCGTGACGTCGCTGGAACACTGCCGTGATGTCTCAGCACTGGTGGTGAAATTTTATAAGTACCAGCCCAGGTGCAGGGGGTTCCCCACCTCAGCAGCTTGAGGCTTCCTCCACGCGCTGCTCAGAGGTTCACCCGGAATGCACTCTCCAGTGACCAGCTTGTGGAGGTGCCTCGATCACACTCCAGGCAGCACCAGCGCACATATACAGGCAGGACCACACGCCTGTGGAACATGTTCACGGCAGCCACTCCCCAAGTGGAGAACATGAACACGCAGCAGGTGAAGCTGGCTGCTCACAGGTGGCGTGAGGGATACCCAAGTGCGCTAGTGCTATAAATATAAAGTGACAAACTGACACTATTACAAATTGTTTTTACATGTTTTTCCTTCTTTTTCGTATTTTGTATTTGTATGTTTGTATGTGTCAACAGTCGACAATTCATTTTGTCCCAAACACAGGCTCTTAAAATAGTTATACCAAAAAAGTGTAGTTTTGAGCCTCTTTTTTTGTAGAAATGCTATGTTTAAATATATATATATATATATATATATATATATATATATATATATATATATATATATATATATATATATATATATATATATATATATATATATATATATATATATATATATATATATATATATATATATATATATATATATATATATATATATATATATATATATATATATATATATATATATATATATATATATATATAAGAGAGAGAGAGAGAGCTTTACATAGAAAATCAGACCACACAGACCCCATGGTCCAGACTTGGTGGTCTGTCCTTAAACCTAAGTGATTTTTCATTAATCAGAAGACTCCAAAACGTTGCATTTCTACTCTAGTTGATATTAAGTTGGAAGTGACGGTCGAGCTTATTTTGAAGGAGTCAATCGTGTTACACTGGACCACTGATGATGGAGCTTATTCCATTCTCGCACTACAACGTTGGTGAAGAAAAATTTGGTGCAGTCTGAATTTACTTGTCTACATCTGAGTTTTACGCCATTGTTCCTCGTGCAAAGTGTCATCGATCATAAACAATGTTGATCTGTCTACATTCGTGAAACCATTAAGTATTTTAAAACATTCGATCAGTTTTCCTCGGAGGCGACGTTTCTCAAGAGAGAACATGTTATGGTTAGAAAGCCTTTCTTCGGAGGATTTGTTGCGCTAGGAAGGGATAATTTTCGTTGCCCGACCCTTAACACCTTCTAATTTAGCAATATCGTTTTCATGGTGAGGAGACCAAAACTGTACTGCATATTCCAAGTGGGGTCTGACTAAACTGTTGTAGAGCGAGTATTACATCTTTATTCTTAAATAAAAAGTTTCTTTTAATGAAGCCCAACATTCTGTTCGCTTTATTTGCTGCATCGATGCATTGCTGTGAGAATTTGAGGTTTGACGCGATTTGACCCCTAAGTCCTTGACGCATTGAACGCTTTTGAGTTTAACGCCGCGCATTTCGTAATCAAACTTTTTATTCCTCGTTCCAACTTGAAGGACCTGGCACTTGTCTACGTTAAAGGCATCCCATCTATCCGACCAAGCTGAAATTTTGTAAATCCTCTTGGAGGCTTTGCCTGTCTTCGTGTGAGAACCGAGTTACCAATCTTTGTGTCGTCTGCAAATTTACTAATGCGGTTATTGAGTCCAACATCCACGTCGTTGATGTAAATAATGAAGAGCACTGGGACAAGAACCGAGCCCTGAGGGACGCCACTAGTGACAGGCGCCCACTCTGAGTTAAATCCGTCAATCACTACTCTTTGTTGTCTGTTGCTCCAATTCGCGATCCATTGGTTTACCTGACCGTCAATACCTATTTGTTTTAATTTGTAAAGTAATTTATGATGCGGGACTTTATAAAACGCTTTCTGGAAATCAAGATAGACTACGTCCAGTGATTTTGTTACGTCATAAACAGTGAAGAGGTCGTTATAAAAGGTTAATAGATTTGATAGGCAGGATCTTTTGTTTCGGAAGCCATGTTGTGAGTCCCCATTAATGAGTGGCTTTCAAGGTAACTCACAATTTTGTCTCTAATTATGCCCTCCTTACCTACAACCGAAGTTAGACTAATGGGCCTGTAATTACCTGGTACTTTTTTGTCTCCTTTCTTAAAATCGGTGTCACGTTAGCCTTTTTCCAATCTGAAGGGACAATGCCTGTCGCAAGGACATATTGAATACGGTTGTGAGGGAGGAGATTTGCTCTTTGTTTCTTTCAGCAGAGTTGATATATACTTTATCAGGTCCAGGACTTTATTTGTTTTAAGTGATTTGAGGCTTTAAGGACTTCATCGGGTTTTTATTTCAAAGTTAGACAATGCATGCTCAGGATTTACATTAGTACTGGTGTTGGTGGTGGTGGTGGGAGGACTGTTATTAAACACCGAGAAAAGTAATTATTTAATAGGTTTGCAACGTGTTGGCTGTTAGTCACTAGCTGTTTATTAAAGGTCCAATTCCACTTCTGATCGCCTTTCTGTTGTTTATGTAACTGAAGGATTTCGGAGAGAGGCATATCTCTCCGGGATCTAATACAGCCCCAAAAACCGTAAGTCAGGGTGCAAAGGTTAAAATCGTAAACCAGCTCAGTGACGCCAATCCCTCTAAGTTGATATACCTCAAAACTGACCCGAGAACCTGAAGAAACGGCAAATCAATTCAAGCGAGGTAATACAACAGAGACATCGGCAGAAGCAGGTTATATTTTTCTCGAACAAAGTCATCCGCCACCGCAACAACCATCCTGCCGAAATAGTTAGTGCAAAAACGACACGCTCTTTAAAACCACTTTGATAGGAGTGAATTGAACCCTCCCACACGCATGTTCATAAAAGTTTTGAGCATAAAACTGATTATACTTCACTTCAGAGCTTTTTAATAAGTGGTTGAAACGGTTGGTAATACGGACTTTAACCTGTTCCTTAAATCCCTGCCGTGGCCGACGAACTAATCAGATCACTCAGCAGGCAGCCTCGTTATGAGCCTGCATGATTTCTAGTGCCTGCTCTTACATGCCTCCTCCCTGGCACGTTTCATCTCGACAACATCATTAGAGGCATTATCACTATCTCCTCCTCCTCCTCCTCCTCCTCCTCCTCCTCTTCCTTTTCCTCCTCCTTCTCCTCCTAGCACTCCTCCTCTTCCTCCTCCTCCTCCTCCTCCTCCTCCTCCTCCTCCTTCTCCTCCTAGCACTCCTCCTCCTCCTCCTCCTCCTCTTCCTTTACATTCCCCTATAACACACCTTCCTCAATTATCCTCCTCCTCCTCCTCCTCCTCCTCCTCCTCCTCTCTCGTTAATAGATACGCTTTGCTCTAGTGCAATAATTTCCTCCTCCTCCTCCTTCTCCTTCTCCTTTACTAGTCTCCTCCACGCCTTCTCTCCTCCATCGCTCGTCCCTCCACCTCTCCTTTCCTCCATTATTCCTCCTTCCATCTTTATATATTTTGCACTCTCCTGTACTACATCTCCTCCTCCTCCTCCTCCTATTCTTCTTTTTCTTTATGTTCTTCCTCCTTTTCCTCAGATCAGCCACATTTCCTTACGTCAGCATCTCTCTGATTTTCTATGTAAATCTATGTAAATCTCTCTCTCTCTCTCTCTCTCTCTCTCTCTCTCTCTCTCTCTCTCTCTCTCTCTCTCTCTCTCTCTCTCTCTCTCTCTCTCTCTCTCTCTCTCTCTCTCTCTCTCTCTCTCTCTCTCTCTCTCTCTCTCTCTCTCTCTCTCTCTCTCTCTCTCTCTCTCTCTCTCTCTCTCTCTCTCTCTCTCTCTCTCTCTCTCTCTCTCTCTCTCTCATCTCTAATTACCTCCTGCCTCTCCCTCCCTCCTCATCTTCCTCTCCCTTCCTCTCTCCTCTTCCTCCTCCCCCTCCAATTCCAGTTTGTCAGGATTTGCTCATTTTTCCTTTTCCTTTTTTTTTGTTGCCTATCTTGATAACAGAAAGTATATTAAAAGCCCCTATCTGTATCTTATCTGTGTGTGTGTGTGTGTGTGTGTGTGTGTGTGTGTGTGTGTGTGTGTGTGTGTGTGCCGGCTT
>NC_066550.1:4837907-4857907 GCF_024679095.1 Eriocheir sinensis | reverse complement strand
GTGTTCTGCGTGGGGTTTCAGAGTGATTCAAGTGTGTTGTGTTTCCGGTGTTTTTGCGTGTGATCTGGCTGTTTCGGGTGTTCTGCGTGGGTTTCAGAGTGATTCACGTGTGTTGTGTTTCGGGTGTTTTGCGTGTGATCTGGCTGTTTCCGGGTGTTCTGCGTGGGTTTCAGAGTGATTCAGGTGTGTTGTGTTTCCGGTGTTTTGCGTGTGATTTGGCTGCTTCTAAGTGTACTGCGTGGGTTTCAGAGTTTTGAGTGTGCTGTTTTGTTTCCGGTGTTTTGCGTGTGATTTGGCTGTTTTCGAGTGTTCTGCGTTTCGAGTGTGTTGTGTTTCAGTGCTTTTACGTGTGATTTGGATGTTTATAGTGCTCTGCGTGGGTTTCAGGTGTTTTGAGTGTGCTGTTGTACTTCCGGTGTTTTTGCGAGTGACTTGAGGGTGTTTAGTCGTGCTTGTGCTTGGGTTTCTGAGTGTTTCGTGTGTCCTGAGTGTGACTTTGTGTTCCCGAGTGTCTCACGTGTGATTTGGGTGTGTCGACAACCCACCCTTTGAATTCCTTGAGGATTCAATCTGCTCCTCCTCACTACACCCTCTTTAAATCCCCTAGAGGATTAACACTTCCTACCCCCCGTTCCCTCCCCTCACCTACGCCCCCCACCCTCGCTCACCTCACATCCCTTTTGCTCCTCCTCATCCCCTAGAGGATTAGCCCTTCCTACTCCTCCCTCACCTCCACATATTTCTAAGCCCTCCCCCCCTCACTCACCTTACCTCACATCCTATTTACCCATCCCTTCACCCACCTTACTTCGCCTCTTTCTTAACCTTTCTTGCTCTCACACACCTCACTCACCTCACATCCCTTCCTACTCCTCCTCTCTCCCACTTACCTCCTTTCCCAAACTCCCTCTCACTCATCTCACCTATTTCCTAACCCTCCTTGATCTCACACACCTCACTCACCGCCTCCCTTTCCCCCTCTTTACTCACCTCACATACCTTCGTACTCCTCCTCTCCCACCTCACCTATTTCCCTAACCCTCCTTGATCTCACACACCTCCTCACCGCCTCTTTCCCCCTCTTTACTCACCTCACATTCTTCTACTCCTCCTCTCCCCACCTCACCTATTTCCTAACCCTCCTTGATCTCACACACCTCACCACCGCCTCCCTTTCCCCCTCTTACTCACCTCACATCCCTTCCTACTCCTCCTCTCTCCCACCTCACCTATTTTCTAACCCTCCTTGATCTCACACACCTCTCTTTCCCCCTCTTTACTCACCTCACATCCCTTCCTACTCCGCCTCTCTCTCACTTTTCCTCCATTACTAAACTACCTCTCACACACCTCACCCCTTTCTAATCCCCTTCACTCTATGTTTTTATCTCTTTCATTTCAGCTAAGATGGCGCCTAAGAAGTGCAGTACTTGTAACGGTAGCTTTTCAGCTCACTTTTTTACAGGGCGTTCTGCTGTCTGTCGACTGTGTCTGTCCAGGCAGCATCTCGAGACAAGACTGCAGGAGCAGGAAGAAAAGATGGAAGAAGGCCAGAATAAAATAATAGAGCTTTCTCTCACTAGGCAGCATCTCGAGACAAGACTGCAGGAGCAAGAAGAGAAGATGGAAGCAGGACAGAATAAAATAATAGAGCTTTCTCGCACTGTTGCCTCCTTGCAGGAATTCATCCAGGCTAACGTTGCTGTGGTGCCAAACCCTTCTCCAACCGCCCCCTTGCCCTCAGCGGTACCGTCGACACCAGCGGACAACACCACGCAACGGGAGGATGCTAGTGGCACCGACCATGATGGCTTCACCGTCGTGAATGGAGGAGCCAAACCAGCCAGACAAGCGATTTATCCTGTTCATTGCTTCAACAAGTTTGCCATTCTGGAGGAGGAGGACGAGCAGGAGAGCACCTTCCTGGTGGGTGACTCCATGATTTGCCAGCAGGTCGTTGAGTTCTGCGGCAGAGTTCCTCGTCGAAGACGGAACTATTGCTATCCTGGTGCTGGGATCGACGACATAACTGCTGCTCTTGAGGAGATCTCCCCAGGCTACTAATGATTCCCTGTTTTTTATTCACACAGGTACGAACGACGTCACTACGACCCGGTCTGAGTAACTCCTGGAGAAGTACCGTAGGCTCAGCCAGCAGTATAAGACTAAATCCCCTAACATTTTGATTTCAGGAGTTCTACCACGGACTTGGGCGGAGAGCGACTTTTTCAGTAAGGCCTTCAGCCTAAACAACCGCTTACAGACTCTTTGTAGGGAGCTTGACGTGGGTTCCTAAACGCATGGGACAATTTCTATGGACAAAATGAGCTCTTTCACAGGGACGGATTGCACCTTTCTCCCATCAGGGCAGCCAGACTCAGGCTCCTCAACGAAGCAGTGCGTGTCATCCGAACAAAAAACGAGTCACGGCCACGTCCCTCCACCCCACCCGTGTAAATAGACGCCGTGCATCACAACAAACCCGTAACCGTGATCCCGCAAGTACCACCACCTCTATTACTAAGCCTCTAGATAACTTAAAAATCCTTAGTTTCAATGCGCGTAGCCTAAGAAACAAATTTGATGAACTGAGATGTCTTGCTTTAACAGAAAATTTTGACATAATTGCTATAACCGAAACATTTATCGACACCACAAATATTGATTTAAGTTCCGAATACAACATAGATGGCTACAGTCTCTTCAACAAAGATCGTGTAAACCGTAGAGGCGGTGGCGTCGCCCTTTATGTCAAAAGCTATTTGCAACCCACTGACAAAACACCGGGAAACAGTAACGTTGAACACTTGTGCGTGCGAGTAAACATTGCAAAAGTCAACTTAAATATATCTGTCACCTACAGACCTCCCGGGCAATCACTCGATGACGACCTTGAAATGTACAGCGTCTTAAGGCAGTCACTTAATAACAGCGACTCACTGATATTAGGAGACTTTAACCTCCCCCATATCGACTGGGCGACACTTTCAGGTACAGAAGGCGAGTCACATAGAATGATCGAATTTCTAGAAGAAAATTATCTAAGCCAAATGGTTTCTGAGCCAACTCGACAAAATAATATACTCGACCTTGTTATAACGACCCAAGATAACCTAATCAGTAGTGTCACGGTAGGAGAACACCTCGGTTCTTGCGATCATAAATTAGTGCGTCGACATTAAAGCTCAATCATCAGTGACTGAAAATAAAGTAAAGGTGCCCAATTTCAAAAGAGCTAACTTCGTAGAAATCCGACAAAAACTAACAGAAATACAACTATCAGATGACTGCAACGTAGATGAAGCCTGGCTAAGCCTTAAAAATCACTTACTCACTCAGCAGAACACATTCGTCCCCTTGTGCGAGAAGCGAATTAACACTAATAAAAGCCCACCGTGGTTTAATAGCGAAATTAAACAATCAGTCAATGAGAGAAAATTGTTTTACAGGTTAAAGAAAGAACAAAAGCACGCCCGAAAACATTAGACTTTATAATGATGCCAGGCGACGAGTAAAAAGACTAGTAGGTCAGGCAAAGCGTAGATACGAAGAAAATATTGCAGCCAACTGTAAAAATAATCCGAAATCTTTCTTCAGTTACATAAACAACAGAAAGGCGATCAAAAGTGGTATTGGACCTGTAACAAACAGCGACGGTGCACTAGTGACTGACAGCCAACACATTGCAAACCTCTTAAACAATTACTTTTCCTCGGTGTTTAATACTAACAGTCTTCCTCTCGCTGCCACCAACACCAGTACTATTGTAAATCTCGAGCATGCATTGCCTAATTTTGAAATAACAACCGATGAAGTCCTTAAAGCTCTCCATTCACTTAAAACAAATAAAAGTCCTGGACCTGACAAAGTATATCCAACTCTGCTGAAAGAAACAAAGAGCGAAATACTCTCCTCCCTCACAACCGTATTCAATATGTCCTTGCGACAAGGCATCGTACCTTCAGATTGGAAAAAGGCTAACGTGACACCGATTTTCAAGAAAGGAGACAAAAAAGTACCAGGTAATTACAGGCCCATTAGTCTAACTTCGGTTGTAGGTAAGCTACTTGAGGGCATAATTAGAGACAAAATTGTGAATTACCTTGAAAGCCACTCATTGATTGGAGACTCACAACATGGCTTCCGAAACAAAAGATCCTGCCTATCAAACCTATTAACCTTTTATAACGACCTCTTCACTGTTTATGACGTAACCAAATCACTGGACGTAGTCTATCTTGATTTCCAGAAAGCGTTTGATAAAGTCCCGCATCATAAATTACTTTACAAATTAAAGCAAATAGGTATTGACGGTCAAGTAAACCAATGGATCGCGAATTGGTTGAGCAACAGACAACAAAGAGTAGTGATTGACGGATTTAACTCAGAGTGGGCGCCTGTCACTAGTGGCGTCCCTCAGGGCTCGGTTCTTGGCCCAGTGCTCTTCATTATTTACATCAACGACGTGGATGTTGGACTCAATAACCGCATTAGTAAATTTGCAGACGACACAAAGATTGGCAACTCGGTTCTCACTGACGAAGACAGGCAAAGCCTCCAAGAGGATTTGCACAAAATTTCAACTTGGTCGGATAGATGGGAGATGCCCTTTAACGTAGACAAGTGCCAGGTCCTTCAAGTTGGAAAGAGGAAAGAAGTTCGAATACGAAATGCGCGGCGTTAAACTCAAAAGCGTTCAATGCGTCAAAGACTTGGGGGTCAAAATCGCGTCAAACCTCAAATTCTCACAGCAATGCATCGATGCAGCAAATAAAGCGAACAGAATGTTGGGCTTCATTAAAAGAAACTTTGTATTCAAGAATAAAGATGTAATACTCCCGCTCTACAACAGTTTAGTCAGACCCCACTTGGAATATGCGGTACAGTTTTGGTCTCCCCACCATGCAAAGGATATTGCTAAATTAGAAGGTGTTCAGCGTCGGGCAACGAAAATGATCCCTTCCTTGCGCAACAAGTCCTACGAAAAAAGGCTTTCTACCCTTAACATGTTCTCTCTTGAGAAACGTCGCCTCCGAGGAAAACTGATCGAATGTTTTAAAATACTTAATGGTTTCACGAATGTAGACAGATCAACATTGTTTATGATCGATGACACTTTGCGCACGAGGAACAATGGCGTAAAACTCAGATGTAGACAAGTAAATTCAGACTACACCAAATTTTTCTTCACCAACGTTGTAGTGCGAGAATGGAATAAGCTTCCACCGTCAGTGGTCCAGTGTAACACGATTGACTCCTTCAAAAATAAGCTCGACCGTCACTTCCTTCAACTTAATATCAACTAGAGTAGAAATGCAACGTTTTGGAGTCTTCTGATTAATGTAAAATCACTTAGGTTTAAGGACAGACCACCAAGTCTGGACCATGGGGTCTGTGTGGTCTGATTTTCTATGTAAATCTATGTAAATCTCTCTCTCTCTCTCTCTCTCTCTCTCTCTCTCTCTCTCTCTCTCTCTCTCTCTCTCTGTCATTTCAGTAGCACCAGCAGCAGCAGCACCAAGCGTAACACAGAACAGAATACACCCAAACGCGAAACCACGATTAACCAAAGACGGAAAATGTAAACTAAATACAGCGACAACCCGAGCACTGAGGTCACACACTTTTTATCTCCCTGCACCTTCAGCGTCACCAGCAGCAGGGCCATGGATGAGAGGGCAAAGAAAACACCCGAGTCCCCGCGCCCGCCGTCCACTCCGCTAGCCAGGTCGGGCTAACACACACGCCTCGGAGGACAGGGCGAGCACGAGAGGAGGAGAAGAAATACTGATGCTGCTTTGATCCTGGGAGAGTGAGGGTGGGAGGGGAGAAGGGAAGGGAGAAGATATGGAAAGGTAGTGAATGAGTGGAAATATGATGGGAATGGAAGGGAAAGAAAAGGATGCGGAGGGAAGTGAAGGAATGTGATGAGAAAATGAGAAATGAAAGGAATGAAGTGGAGGAAAATGGAATGAATAGGAAAGGAAGGAAGGGGAAGGGAAGGGAAGGGAAGGGAAGGGAAGGGAAGGGAAGGGATGGGAAGGGAAGAGAAGGAAAGGGAAAGGAAGAGAAGGGATGGGAAGGGATGGGAAGGGAAGGGAAGGGAAGGGAAGGCTAGAGAAGGAAAGGGAAGGGAAGGTTAGAGAAGGGAGGGGGAAAGAAGGATGAGGAAGGGAAGGGAAGGGAAGTGAAGTGAAGGGATGGGATGGGAAGTTAAAAAAATGAACTGAGAAATGAAAGGAAGAGAAGGCAGGAGAAGAGATGGAAAGGAATGAGGAGGAAAGGGAAAGAATGGGAAGGAATGCAAAAGGAAGGGAAGGACGGAAAAGACATGAGGGACGAAAATAGAAGTCAGCAATGCAACATATTCTTTTCATTTCTCTTTATTCTCCCCCCCCCCCACCTCTCTCTCTCTCTCTCTCTCTCTCTCTCTCCCTCTCTCTCTCTCTCTTTCTCTCTCTCTCTCTCTCTCTCTCTCTCTCTCTCTCTCTCTCTCTCTCTCTCTCTCTCTCTCTCTCTCTCTCTCTCTCTCTCTCTCTCTCTCTCTCTCTCTCTCTCTCTCTCTCTCTCTCTCTCTCTCTCTCTCTCTCTCTCTCTCTCTCTCTCTCTCTCTCTCTCTCTCTCTCTCTCTCTCTCTCTCTCTCTCTCTCTCTCTCTCTCTCTCTCTCTCTCTCTCTCTCTCTCTCTCTCTCTCTCTCTCTCTCTCTCTCTCTCTCTCTCTCTCTCTCTCTCTCTCTCTCTCTCTCTCTCTCTCTCTCTCTCTCTCTCTCTCTCTCTCTCTCTCTCTCTCTCTCTCTCTCTCTCTCTCTCTCTCTCTCTCTCTCTCTCTCTCTCTCTCTCTCTCTCTCTCTCTCTCTCTCTCTCTCTCTCTCTCTCTCTCTCTCTCTCTCTCTCTCTCTCTCTCTCTCTCTCTCTCTCTCCTCTCTCTCTCTCTCTCTCTCTCACCTCCACATCCCTTCGTACTCCTCCTCTCTCCCACCTCACCTATTTCCTAACCTCCTTGATCTCACCACCTCACTCACCGCCTCTCTTCTTCCCCCTCTTCTCACCTCACATCTCCTCCTACTCCTCCTCTCTCCCACCTCACCTATTTCCTAACCCTCCTTGATCTCACACACCTCCTCACCGCCTCCCTTTCCCCCTCTTTACTCACCTCACATCCCTTCCACTCCTCCTCTCTCCCACCTCACCTATTTCCCTAACCCTCCTTGATCTCACACACCTCTCTTTCCCCTCTTTACTTCACCTCCATCCTTCCTATCCTCCTCTCTCCTTTTCCTCCATTACTAAACTACCTCTCACACACCTCACCCCTTTCTAATCCCCTTCACTCTGTGTTTTTATCTCTTTCATTTCAGCTAAGATGGCGCCTAAGAAGTGCAGTACTTGTAACGGTAGCTTCTCAGCTCACTTTTTACAGGGCGTTCTGTTGTCTGTCGACTGTTTCTCTCCAGGCAGCATCTCGAGACAAGACTGCAGGAGCAGGAAGAGAAGATGGAAGCAGGCCAGAATAAAATAATAGAGCTTTCTCTCACCAGGCAGCATCTCGAGACAAGACTGCAGGAGCAAGAAGAGAAGATAGAAGCAGGTCAGAATAAAATAATAGAGCTTTCTCGCACTGTTGCCTCCTTGCAGGAATTCATCCAGGCTAACGTTGCTGTGGTGCCAAATCCTTCTCCAACCGCCCCCTTGCCCTCAGCGGTACCGTCGACACCAGCGGACAACACCACGCAACGGGAGGATGCTAGTGGCACCGACCATGATGGCTTCACCGTCGTGAATGGATGAGCCAAACCAGCCAGACAAGCGATTTATCCTGTTCATTGCTTCAACAGGTTTGCCATTCTGGAGGAGGAGGACGAGCAGGAGAGCACCTTCCTGGTGGGTGACTCCATGATTCGCCAGCAGGTCGTTGAGTTCTGCGGCAGAGTTCCTCGTCGAAGACGGAACTATTGCTATCCTGGTGCTGGGATCGACGACATAACTGCTGCTCTTGAGGAGATCTCCCCCCAGGCTACTATGATTCACTGTTTGTTATTCACACAGGTACGAACGACGTCTCCACGACCCGGTCTGAGGAACTCCTGGACAAGTACCGTAGGCTCATCCAGCAGTATAAGACTAAATCCCCTAACATTTTGATTTCAGGAGTTCTACCACGGACTTGGGCGGAGAGCGACTTTTTCAGTAAGGCCTTCAGCCTAAACAACCGCTTACAGACTCTTTGTAGGGAGCTTGACGTGGAGTTCCTAAACGCATGGGACAATTTCTATGGACAAAATGAGCTCTTCCACAGGGACGGATTGCACCTTTCTCCCATCGGGGCAGCCAGACTCGGAAGGCTCCTCAACGAAGCAGTGCGTGTCATCCGGAGCAAAACGAGTCACGGCCATGTTCCTCCACCCCACCCGTGTAAATAGACGCCGTGCATCGCAACAAACCCGTAACCGTGATCCCGCAAGTACCACCACCTCTATTACTAAGCCTCTAGATAACTTAAAAATCCTTAGTTTCAATGCGCGTAGCCTAAGAAACAAATTTGATGAACTGAGATGTCTTGCCCAATTTCAAAAGAGCTAACTTCGTAGAAATCCGACAAAAACTAACAGAAATACAACAATCAGATGACGGCAACGTAGAGGAAGCCTGGCTAAGCCTTAAAAATCACTTACTCACTCAGCAGAACACATTCGTCCCCTTGTGCGAGAAGCGAATTAACACTAATAAAAGCCCACCGTGGTTTAATAGCGAAATTAAACAATCAGTCAATGAGAGAAAATTGTTTTACAGGTTAAAGAAAGAACAAAGCACGCCCGAAAACATTAGACTTTATAATGATGCCAGGCGACGAGTAAAAAGACTAGTAGGTCAGGCAAAGCGTAGATACGAAGAAAATATTGCAGCCAACTGTAAAAATAATCCGAAATCTTTCTTCAGTTACATAAACAACAGAAAGGCGATCAAAAGTGGTATTGGACCTTTAACAAACAGCGACGGTGCACTAGTGACTGACAGCCAACACATTGCAAACCTCTTAAACAATTACTTTTCCTCGGTGTTTAATACTAACAGTGTTCCTCTCGCTACCACCAACACCAGTACTATTGTAAATCTCGAGCATGCATTGCCTAATTTTGAAATAACAACCGATGAAGTCCTTAAAGCTCTCCATTCATAAAAACAAATAAAAAGTCCTGGACCTGACAAAGTATATCCAACTCTGCTGAAAAAACAAGAGCAAAATACTCTCACCTCCCTCACAACCGTATTCAATATGTTCTTGCGACAAGGCATCGTCCTTCAAATTGGAAAAGGCTAACGTGACACCGATTTTCAAGAAAGGAGACAAAAAAGTACCAGGTAATTACAGGCCCATTAGTCTAACTTCGGTTGTAGGTAAGCTACTTGAGGGCATAATTAGAGACAAAATTGTGAGTTACCTTGAAAGCCACTCATTGATTGGGGACTCACAACATGGCTTCGAAACAAAGATCCTGCCTATCAAACCTATTAAACCTTTATAACGACCTCTTCACTGTTTATGACGTAGCAAATCACTGGACGTGTCTATCTTGATTTCAGAAAGCGTTTGATAAAGTCCGCATCATAAATTACTTTTACAAATTAAAAGCAAATAGGTATGATGACGGTCAAGTAAACCAATGGATCGCGAATTGGTTGAGCAACAGACAACAAAAGAGTAGTGATCAATAGATTTAACTCCGAGTGGGCGCCTGTCACTAGTGGCGTCCCTCAGGACTCGGTCCTTGGCCCAGTGCTCTTCATTATTTACATCAACGACGTGGATGTTGGACTCAATAACCGCATTAGTAAATTTGCAGACGGCACAAAGATTGGCAACTCGGTTCTCACTGACGAAGACAGGCAAAGCCTCCAAGAGATTTGCACAAAATTTCAACTTGGTCGGATAGATGGGAATGCCCTTTAACGTAGACAAGTGCCAGGTCCTTCAAGTTGGAACGAGGAATAAGAAGTTCGAATACGAAATGCGCGGCGTTAAACTCAAAAGCGTTCAATGCGTCAAAGACTTGGGGGTCAAAATCGCGTCAAACCTCAAATTCTCACAGCAATGCATCGATGCAGCAAATAAAGCGAACAGAATGTTGGGCTTCATTAAAAGAAACTTTGTATTCAAGAATAAAGATGTAATACTCGCTCTACAACAGTTTAGTCAGACCCCACTTGGAATATGCGGTACAGTTCTAGTCTCCCATGCAAAGGATGTTGCTAAATTAGAAGGTGTTCAGCGTCGGGCAGCAAAATGATCCCTTCCTTGCGCAACAAATCCTACGAAGAAAGGCTTTCTACCTTAACATGTTCTCTCTTGAAACGTCGCCTCCGAGAAAACTGATCGAATGTTTTAAAATACTTTGGTTTCACGAATGTAGACAGATCAACATTGTTTATGATCGATGACACTTTGCGCACGAGGAACAATGGCGTAAAACTCAGATGTGAACAAGTAAATTCAGACTGCAAAATTTTTTCTTCACCAACGTTGTAGTGCAGGAATGGAATAAGCTCCCACCATCAGTGGTCCAGTGTTTGATTGACTCCTTCAAAATAAGCTCGACCGTCACTTCCTTCAACTTAATATCAACTGAGTAGAAATGCAACGTTTTGGAGTCTTCTGATTAATGTTCCTTCAGTTCATGCAATCACAGCGCGAAGGAAACTTTGAGCTATACATTAGCACCCTGGGAGAATAGTGCCTTGATGTTTGCCATGGATCACTTCCACTATGCCAAGTGGTTACCAGTTCACGTGCGAGATTTGATGCAGCTACAACATGAATGCCCAACTGTTTACCAAGAATTCAGAGAAGGTAAGTTTGTAACCCAAAAGACCACCCATTGCTTTCTCCATGATGGCACATGACCATGTGCATGAGCAGCTTAATGCTGTGCTGAAAGGAGATGGTGGGATAATTGGCATCACTGAAAACGAATCAGCTCTCAAGCGATGGTTGATTGCTGGTCCTGAGATGGCCAGGATCATACATGATGTTGAAGTGACCCTATCTCAGAAGGAAACCCATGACAACTGACATCATGAACAAACATTAACCACACAAAAAGAGATTTGCCTCAAATGTACAAAGCGTGATAGATGTTATGAATGAGCTTGGTAATCCCTTCACAGAAACGAGCAACGATCTCCCCACACTGGACAATAAAGGTCATCATGGCTGACGAAGTCGTCAAAAACATCTCAGAAGCAGAGGAAATAGGAAAGAATCAATACAAAACATTTGTTGAATTGGCTGTGAAAATGGAGAAGCCACTCTATGAAACTGTTCCAAAGAACAATCTTCAATTGTTCAAGTATGGAGAGCGGAAAGTGCCCTCAAAGATGAAGTCCAAATTGTCAAACATGAAGAGTGACCTGCAACTATTTTCTAGAATGTACATCTCTTGCCAAGCACGAAATGGAGACATGGACGTCTTCTTCAGCATGAGAACCACTCTTGGCCACCGTCTCTGGCTGAAAATAACATGATGCGACTCGGAGAGAAAGCTGATTTGCTGAAGTGCTTGGAGCCACTAGCCCAACGCCCACAGTACACACCTGATGTGGATGTGAAGATCTTTGACGGGGCTGCTCTCGTTCACACATTGGATCCGAAGACTGCCACAACAAGCGTGAAAACATTCAAAGACTATGCAGAGTGTGTTTTTCTTCCATATCTCAAGAGGCAGCTTGTACATGTTGCACGAGTAGATGTTGTGTGGGATGCCTACATGGCCGACAGTCTGAAAACGCACACCAGAGAGGGCTGAGGTACTGAGAAGCTCCAGGTTTGATAAAACACGACTTCCATAACTGGAAAAAGCTTTGCGTGTTGACAGGAACAAGACGGAGTTTTCAGATTTCTGGCCACAGTTATGGAATCTGAAGCAACAGAGACAGGAAAGATGCTTATCACAACCAAGGGTCAGGGTGTAGCCTCATCTGCAACACTGGATGCTTCTAATCTACAGCCATGCTCACACGAAGAGGCAGACTACCGAATGATGCGTCATTGCTTCCATGCATACAAACGTGGCATGAAGAAAATAATGTTACGCGCCACTGACACGGACGTACTGGTTCTAGCCATTGTGACCACAAGCAAAATGGAAGACTGTGAAATTTGGTTAGCTTTGGTCATGGTGCACACTTTCGCTATATTGAGCACATGCCATTGCCAGTGAGCTTGGCAATGATTACTGCAGAGGCCTCCCATTCATGCACGCTTTTCAGGGTGTGACACGGTGTCTTCATTGAGCTCCGTCGGTAAGAAGACTGCTTGGGAAGTGTGGAAATCACTTCCACAAATCACTGGAAGTATTTCAACGGCTGTCAACTACTCCTGATGAAGTTACAGATGCTGACCTGAAGGAACTCGAAAGATATGTGGTTCTGCTGTACTCTCGCACGTCACAACTCACTGATGTGAATGAAGCCAGGAAGCATCTCTTCTTACTGTAATCGGAACTTGGAGAACATCCCACCGTCACGTGCAGCACTTCAACATGTAAAGCGTGCCGCTTACTAAGCAGGATATGTCTGGGGTCAGACATTAGAGGCCAATCCAACTCTTCCAAGTCCTTCCGAGTGGGGATGGCAACAAGACAGCGAAGAAATCTGGGTGCCCTTGTGGAGTACCCTCCCTGAAGCATCAAAGGGGTGCAGTGAACTTATTACGTGTGCATGTAAAAACGGTGCACAGGAAGAAGCCAGTGTGCTAAAGCAAGCCTCCTGTACACAGCTGTGTTTTTGGTGGACAATGCAGACAAAGCGAACAGTGTCCTAGATTAAGTTCTTTTTTTTTTTACTTTTGTAATGCATTTCAAACTCATTTCATCTAATTTAGTATTATGTCAGTAAAATATTCTTGTGAATTATGAGGTGAACAATATTAGTCTCAATGGATCATCGAAATTGGTTAAAACTAACTGAATCTTCCTACTCATAGTTTTGATATGAATAAAAAGACTTTATTACATCTTGGATTTTGTTCCAACCACATTTTTTATGGTATTATAAGGCATCTCATTGAATTCCCTTGACCTTAAAAAATAAATCGGCACCAAGATCATGTTTCTATGTCAAATAACAGCAAAGTTACAACGAAGTATCAAAATCGGCAATACGCATGGCGGCCATCTTGGATTTCCTGATTTTGAGCGGGATCCCTTGGTTTGCCAGCTTGGATCCGGTTAGAAATGGATTCAGCATACTCAAAAACCCCTACATTCAAATTTTCATGCTTTCTTCCGGAAGTGAACATCTTTTTGACATATCGACTGGACTAAGGAGAATAACAGGAACACACTGAAGGAAAAAGTACGAAATTGAACGTCTTGATTGTACAGAGAAATGGATGAAAGTGTTGATCAGAATTGCAAAAATATATATAAACTAATGAATGGGTTTAAAAATGATATAATTACAGAGCGAATGATAGGGAGGGACGATGGAGGAAAAAGCACAGAGTTAAGGGGGAAAGTTTTCAATTTTGGATGAAAAAATAAGAAAAAAAATCACATAAATCAGTTGTAGCAGTGCGGAGATTATAAATACGTTGCCAGGCGTAAAACCCTATTCTTTCCCTTTAAAATTTAAAGGTCTCATAGCACGTGGGCCCGCTAAGCCTACTCGTGTCTTTCTTGTTAGTTTTTATGCGTTTTTACGCATAAAATGGAATATTCTTTCTTCCTAAACAAGTGTACGAGACTTTTGGCTGTCGGTACTCAGCTGTGTTGAAGTTCAACAATGGGCAGGAAAAGCAGAAGGCATGTTCAACTGAGTAAAAGAGCTACGGAAAGGTGGAAAAGTTACTGGCAAGATGCGAAAGAACGTATATCCCAGCCGCCTGCCCAACCACAAGCACCTCACGCTGCTGGTACTGCTCCCACCCTCACTCCCCAGCCTGTTGTCGAGGAAGATGTGACTGCTGCGGAACTCAGACATAGCCTAATGCCTGCAGAGTTCAGGGAGGCGAAGGATAAAGACGAGGACAACAGACTCGTGATAATGTCTGTTCGTAGACTGAAACAGTTGCTTAGCATGATCAAGTGTGACTCGTGTGGTGGTGAATAACATCAAGGCTAAGTACTTTTATTGTTATGTGAGTGCTAAACGCAATGAGTGTAGGATGCTGGTATTACACAATGGTACAGGTCAGCCCTTTGGAGTGAAGTTTCGTGACCCAACTTGACCTAGGAAAGGACCTGACCACTTGCTAAAAACCAACATAAGCATAACAAAGAACCTCTGTTTGTAGAATTGTGTTACTCAATAGTGCATTTATCTAAGTATGACACAAAAATGCGTTTTTCTCGGAATCTTTTTTTTAACATTTAAAATTTAATTTCTCGGCTTGTAATCAACCGACCTTCATTTACTTTGTTGCAAAATAATCGTAATGAAAATGCCTAAAAAAATGTTAATTAAAATGTCTCTAAAACGAATAGTTTTTACCGAGCAATTTTTAGACCTATAATTTTTGGAAAAAAAACTTATTTTGATTTATTTATAATATGTTTATTATTAATGACATGCAATTTTGAATTAACAGATTAGTACATTAGGGTGTCTTCTTTCTCTTAACATAAAGGAAATAACTTTATGTTATATAGTTAACGCGAAATTACAGTTTTTTCTAATGTAGGTAAAAAACCTGATTTATTATTTTTTGGGAGAAAACTATTTCACAGATTTGAAAACAAAACGCAGTGGTATCACATAATAATGTCATCCTTACTGTGTAAAAGAGAAAATAATTTTGGTGCATAATTGTGCGCAGGAGGAGAGAAAAACGAAATGAGGCGTCGAATGAAAAACATTCGCCCTTAGATGGTTTCATATTACAAGACAACAACAAAAAAAAAAAAGAAGTGTTGATCAAAATGAAAGAAAATATAAAAACAAAACTATAATGAATGGGTTTAAAATTATGTAATTATTGAGCGAATGACAGGGAAACGATGGAGGGAAAAATACCAAATTGATCTTCTCGACCAAAAAAACGAAGAAAAAATAAGAAACGTTGATCAAAATGGAAGAAAATATAAAAACTAATGCACGGGTTTAAAAGTAATTACTCAGCGAATGACAGGGAGGGACGATGGAGGGTAAAATACCAAACTGATCTTCTCGATATAACATAAACGAGGATAAAGTAGTGTTAATCAGAATGAAAGAAAATATAAAACCTAATGAACGGTTTAAAAAACGATATAATTACTGAGCGAATGACAGGGAGGGACGATGGAGAGAAAAACACCAAACTGATCTCGACATAACATAAACGAGGATAAAGTTTAATCAGAATGAAAGAAAATATAAAACCTAATGAACGGCTTAAAAAACTATATAATTACTGAGCGAATGACAGGGAGGGACGATGGAGAGAAAAACACCAAACTGATCTTCTCGATATAGCAAAAAACAAAACAAAAAAAAATAGTTAATCAAAGTGGGAAAAAATATAAAAGCTAATGAATGGGTTAAAAAAAATGGATTAATAACCGAGGGAATGACGAGGAAGATAAAGGAAAAAGTATCAGATTGAACGTCTTGACAGTAAAGTATATTGACAAAATAAGAAGTTGATCAAAATGGGAAAAAAATAAAAAAACTAATGAATGGGTTAAGCAAATGGATTAATAACCGAGGGAATGACGGGGAAAATAAAGGAAAAAGTACCAAATTGAACGTCTTGACAGAAATAAGCGGTGAAAGAAAATATAAACTAATGAATGGGTTTACAAATGGAATAAACACAGGGGGAATGACAAGGGGACGATAGAGGGAGAGTAAAGTACCAAGCTTCTATATACTTAACATAAAGACGATGAAAAAATTAAACAGTGCTGATCACAATGGAAAAATGTACGAACTAGTGAATGAATTTTGTAATTAATTGATAACTAAGGGAATATTACAACGAAGAAACAAGGAAAATGGCTCGTAAACAAAAAAGAGACAACAAATAATAACAATAAGTAAGGGGAAAATAAAGCAGAGAAAAAGGAAGAAAAAGGGAAGGGGAAGAGAAAGTGAACAGGTAAGGGAATAAGGAGAGAAGAGGAGGGAAAGAAAAGGACTAGGAATGGGAAAAAGGAAGAGAAAGAAGAGAATATAAAGGGAAAGGAAGAGAAAGGAAAGATGAATAGCTGGGGTAATAAGGAAGAAGTGAAGGGTAAGTGAATAAGGAGAGAAGAGAAAGGAAAGAAAAGGACTAAGAATGAGAAAAAGGAGGAGAAAGAGGAGAATATAAAGAGGAAGGAAGAGAAAGGAAAGATGAATGGCTGGGGTAATAAGGAAGAAGTGAAGGGTAAGTGAATAAGGAGAGAAGAGGAAGGAAAGAAAAGGACTAAGAATGGAAAAAAGGAAGAGGAAGAAGAGAATATAAAGAGGAAGGAAGAGAGAGGAAAGATGAATAGCTGGGGTAATAAGGAAGAAGTGAAGGGTAAGGGAATAAGGAGAGAAGAGGAAGGAGAGGAAAGGACTAAGAATGAGAAAAAGGAAGAGAAAGAGGAGAATATAAAGGGAAAGGAAGAGAAAGGAAAGATGAATAGCTGGGGTAATAAGGAAGAAGTGAAGGGTAAGTGAATAAGGAGAGAAGAGGAAGGAGAGGAAAGGACTAAGAATGAGAAAAAGGAAGAGAGAGAGGAGAATATAAAGAGGAAGGAAGAGAAAGGAAAGATGAATGGTTGGGGTAATAAGGAAGAAGTGAAGGACCACCCCCCCCCCCAAAAAAAAAAAAAAAAAAAAAAAAGGTCAAGAACACGAATGACATATATCCAGGAAATAAGAATACAAAAATGAGTATGAAATGACAAGACAAGGAAATAAGATCAAGAACAACAACAGTACAAGGAAAAGAAAACATTATAACGAGGCCAAGAACACAAATAACATGTCAGGAAAATGAGAACACAGTAATGAGCAAGACGTGACAGGAGAAGGAAATAAGAACAACAACAACAGCACAAGAAAAAACATTATAACAAGAACAACAAGAACAAGAATATCAACAAAACCAAACATTATAACTTGTACTCACCAGCACACGCGAGGCAGGACACAGACAACCATCACCGCTGAAAAGAAACGAAAAAATATATTACTCTGAGAAAGAAAAATACGTGATGACTCAGAGAAATGAAACAAAGATGTGGTAACTTACAGATAGAAAAAAATACTTGATAACTTATGACCACATATATACACACACATTATATTTACCTGAATAAAAACATGGTAAAAAACATAAAAAGAATAAAAAATGCAAAGTTATCCCTAAACCACGAATTTTCAACCTCTCAAAAAAGAAAATCAACAGGAACCAAAATATTAAACTCGAAACCAGAAAAAAATACCCAGAACTTTATTTTAACACGAATAGTTAGACAAAAAAAGAAATTTCAACTTCTCAAAAAAAATTAAAAGACCAACACGAATCAAAGCAACACACCTAAAACCAGAAAAATAAATAACCCGGAACTTTATTTTAACACGAATAATTAGACAAAAAGAATAAGAAATAGGCAACCTTAACCCCAGACCATGAAATTTCAACCTCACAAAAAGGCTAACACGAATCAAAACAACGAACTCAAAACAACAAAAAGAAATAACTAGGAACTTTACTTTAACACGAATAAATAAACAAAAGTCATAAAAAGAATGTAAACTTAGACCCGGGCCACGAATTTTTAACCTCTCAAAAAAATAAAATAAAAGATCAACACAAACAAAAACAACAAACCCAAAACTAGAAAAAAAATAATCAGGAACTTTACTTTAACACGAATAATTAGACAAAAAGAATAAGAAATAGGCAACCTTAACCTCAGAACACGAATTTTCAACCTCTCAAAAAAAAAAAACACGAACCAAAACAACAAACCCAAAACTAGAAAAAGGAAATAACCAGGAACTTTACTTTAACACGAATAGATAATCAAAAGTAATTAAAAAATGCAAACTTAGACCCGGACCATGAATTTTCAACCTCTCAAAGACACACAAAAAAAAAGGATCAAGACGAACCAAAAAACCAAACTCATAATTAGAAAAAAGAAGTATAACCAGAAACTCTTTTAACACGAATGAATAGAAAAAAGAATTAAAAAATGAAAACTCAGACCCAGGCCACGAATTTTCACCCTCTTAAAAAAAAAAAAAAAGACCAACACGAACCAAAATATGTAACTCAAAATTAGAAAAAAAAAATACCCAGACCTTTTTTTAAGACGAATACATAAACAAAAAGAAAAAGAAAATGCAACCTTAACCCCAGATCACGAATTTTCAACCTCTCAATATATATATATATATATATATATATATATATATATATATATATATATATATATATATATATATATATATATATATATATATATATATATATATATCAACAAGAATACAATATTGAACTCAAAACCAGAAAAAAATCGCCCAACATTTTGTTAACACGAATAAACAAAAAATAAAATAAAAAGAGGCAATCTTAACCCATGACCACAAAATTTCAACCTCTCAAAAAATATCAAAAGAAACCAAAATATTAAACTCAAAACCAGAAAAAGAAATAACCAGGAACTTTACACGAATGAATGAACAAAAGTGATAAAAATGGAAACTTAGACCCGGACAACGAATTTTAAACCTCTAAATAAAAAAATGAACACGAACCAAAATATGAAACCCAAAACTAGATAATGAAATAACAAGGAACTTTTTTTTAACACGAATAAATAGGCAAAAAAAAAAACAGGCAACCTTAACCCCAGACCACGAATGTTTAACCCCTCTAAAAAAAAAAGACCAACACGAACCAAAACAACAAACTCAAAACCAGATGATGAAATAACCAGGAACTTTACTTTGACACGAACGAATGGACAAAACAAAACAGGACAAAAAAAGAGAAATACAAAACAAACACCAGCCTCACCCCAGACCACACACACCACCACTCAAGAAAACAAAAAACAAAAACCGCCACAATAAACAAAAAAAACAAAAAAAAAAGACACGCTCAAACACCAAACGTCACTTACCAGGCAACTAAGGCTCGAAAAAAAACGGAAAAAAAATTGTGGGAACGAAACTACAATATGACCATTAAAAAAAATAATAATACATAACAGGAGACGCGAAACAAGGGGAAGCAAGTGGCAGAATGAACACGGAAAAGCCATAACATGATAAAGATGACATAGAGCAGGGACAAAACACGACACCCAGCACGCCAAAATAAAACACCAGGGAATTAAACAAACCAATTAAATAAACAAATAAAACAGAGGGTGGGAAGAACTGGATCGGACAGAAGGAAGGGGAGACGAGGGGGAATTGAGGGGAAGGGAAAAGAAAAAAATATTAAGAAGAAGAAGAAGAAGAAGAAGAAGAAGAAGAAGAAGAAGAAGAAGAAGAAGAAGAAGAAGAAGAAGAAGAAGAAGAAGAAGAAGAAGAAGAAGAAGAAGAAGAAGAAGAAGAAGAAGAAGAAGAAGAAGAAGAAGAAGAAGAAGAAGAAGAAGAAGAAGAAGAAGAAGAAGAAGAAGAAGAAGGGGAAATGGAATGAGAGAGAGAGGAAGAAGGGAAAAAAGAGAAGGGGAAATAAGAGGAAAGAAGGAGAAGGAGGAAGAAAGGGGACAGGAAAAAAGGAAGATGAAGAAGTAAGGGACTAAGGAAAGTGAGATAAAAGGAAGGAAACTGAAGGAAAGAAGAAGAAAAAGGAAAGAGGAAGGGAATATGAAGAGGTAGTGAATAAGGGAGGGAGAGAAAATGAAGGAGAATAAAGGAAAATGGAGAGAAGAGAAAGGATACAGATGAAGAGGAAGAGGTAAAGGAAGAAGGAACGTAAAAGAGAGGAAGGAAAACGAAGGAAATGAGAAGAAAAGAGGACAAGAAGAGAGAGGAAAGCAAAGAAAGAGGAAAAGGAAGATAAAACAAGAGGAACAACGAAGAAAGGATGG